>NW_027672289.1:0-112964 GCF_964165515.1 Mesoplodon bidens | reverse complement strand
GAAAACAAAACACTTTCAAGGACTTTTTGAAAATGCAGAGGCAAGGTCCAGAGCCCAATCCACATGGAGAGGTTGAGATTAAGGCTGCTTTGCATGGTTAAATAAAAGGATGTCCTCAATGGGTGGAGAATGGTATGACCTTGGATTCCTTAAAAATCTTTGGAAATAGTGCGAGGTCACTGGGATTGTGGGGCTACTATCCTGGGGGATGAAAGTTTGGATCTTTCTATCTGGATGTCACAGGAAAGGGTTGAAACTGAGCAGGACCCTGTGGGGCACTCCTGGGTATGAAACCCTTTCTGTGTCCCCCATTTCTTGTTTTCAGGAAAAAGGTGTTAGCCTCCTAGACCTTCCCTAAGTTCCAAAGGGCAGATTCAGACAGTTACTAATTAGGGAAGTGAGGGAATGCAGAAACAAAGAAAGGCAGTCAAGAAACAATAGTGCAGGGATAGGGTCCTGGGGTGGGACAGGGTCCTGGCTGAGTTCTTCTACAGGAACAAAGGCCCCCTCCCAGGTGAAGGATGGTAACTTCAGGCTGAGCACAAGCAGTGGATCACAGACTGGTTGGAACCCGAAGGCTGAAGACTGAGATTCCTGGAACACCACCCTGTTATCTCCCCACAAACCAATTAGAGAAAGGTCACACACCTTGCAGAACACTCCCCAAATTTTGCCTATAAAAATTGCCCCCCCCCATTGGGGGTTCAGGTCTTTTGAGCACAAGCCACCTATTCTCCTTGCATGGTCCTGCAATAAACCTTTCTCTGCTTCAAACTCCAACGTTTCGGTTTCTTTTGTTTCACTGTGCATTGGGCCACAAACTGGGTTTGACAACAGGGTGACCCCAGAAGGCTGTAGACCTGGGGGCCAGTTGAATCACCTAAATGGGATTGTATTACACATATTCTTCAGCACCTTAGTGTTTTCCCTCAGCCTGCTGTCTTAGATGTCTTCCCCGTCAGTGCTTAGAGTGAGTTCATCACAACTTTGTGGTGACAGTGAGTAAAGAGCCAGTCCAGAATTTAAAGGTATAGCTCATTAATAGAAGAAAAGAAATGGATATCACCAGGCAAGGAAGTAAATTAACTTTGCTTCAAATGTAAATGTTCCTGCTAGGAGCTGGAAGTGCATATTAATGACCTTCCTGTGGCCAAATATAAAACACATCAACAGACCAGAGCTTATCTTCTTTTCTAGACTTCAATTTCCTCCTTTGAACAAAGGGACAATGGGGCATCTGATTCAGAACAAAATGTGTTGCAGGGCTGTCAAATTAAATGTGAGGCTTTAAAAATATGTGCCCATTTTTTCCATCCACAGGAGGCCTCTGCAAAATTATGAGGCCTCTGCAAAATTATCACCTTACTCAAAAAGATCTCTATTGTTGGATCATAAACCCTTAGGAAATGAAAAGACTTGAGGTTAAGTATGGTCTGTTTGTTGCTGGGCCTCACCCTGACATCTTTGGTTTCCCTTTGGACTCTCTCCTTGCCTCAGTTTCCCCTCTTTTTTCATTCTTGTCTTCTTCCTGAGTCCTGTCTTCAGCACACCTGGGCTCTCCAAAAACACTCACTGGTTTGCCTAATTCCTGAGACTCCGATTTGTCATGAACAGAAGGTTCACTTTGGTGTTGAGGACCTGGGTTTGAGCCTTGACTCTGCCATTTAAACTGCTTTATCTTCTGTTTTTCCAAGTGCAAAATGGGTTAGTAACAGGTCCTTACAATCCTTAGAACAATGATGGGTGATAACATTTGGGGATGTGCTTTCTAAGTTTCAAGAGCCATAGAGGTACAGGGCAGCTGGCATTAACAGCAGTACTCAGATCGACACTCCTTGTCATGTGGTGGTGACTTCATAAATACTGCCTCTGGGCCAGAGGCAGATATTAGGAAGTGATTTTTTTTTAGGAATTCAGAAAACATTTAGACACACAGAATGTTGGAGCTGGCAAGATCCTTGGAGGTCATCAAGGTTCTAGCCCAATCATTCCATTTTACAGTTGAGAAAACTGAGGACAGTGACTGCCCCAGGGCAAAGTGTCAAACAGGCATAACCAGGACTGGATCCCAGGTTGCTTGATGCTTACTCCTGGGCTCTTCCCTCCATCTGTGATGTTGGCTTAACCCTGTGGTTGGCTGAGCCTCAGAGGAAGGCGAGTAGCCCATTTAAACTCTTCTGATCGGATTATCGCTTAGGGCAACTCAAGGGATGCTTTGGCCACCCAGCATTTAGAAGATGAGTTATTTTTCTTTTTTTTTCACATTTTGTTTTTTATTGGAGTAAAATTGATTTACAATGTTGTGTTAGCTTCTGCTGTACAATGAAGTGAATCTGCTATATGTATACTTCTATCCCCTACCTCTTGGACCTCCGTCCCATCCCCACATCCCACCCCTGTAGGTCATCACAGAGCACTGAGCTGAGCTCCCTATGCTATACAGCAGGTTCCCACTTGCTATTTTACACATGGTAGCATATTTATGTCAAATCTAATCTCCCAATTCGTGCCACCTTCCCCTTCCCTGCCCTGGGTCCACATGTCTGTTGTCTATTTCTACATCTCTATTCCTGCCCTACACATAGGTTCTTCTGTACCATTTTTCTAGATTCCATGTATATGCGTTAATGTATGATATTTGTTTTTCTCTTTCTGGCTTACTTCACTCTGTATGACAGACTCTACGTCTATCCACATCTCTACAAATGACCCAATTTCATTCCTTTTTATGGCTGAGTGATATTCCATTGTATATATGTACCACATATTCTTTATCCATTCATCTATCATTGGACATTTACACTGTTTCCATGTCCTGGCTATTGTAAATAGTGCTGCAATGAACATTGGGGTACATGTGTCATTTTGAATTATGGTTTTCTCAGGGTATAGGCCCATAGTGGGACTGCTGGGTCATATGGTAATTCTATTTTTAGTTTTTAAAGGAACCTCCATACTGTTCTTCATAGTGGCTGTATCAATTTACATTCCCACCAACAGTGCAGGAGGGTTCCCTTTTCTCCACACCCTCTCCAGCATTTATTGTTTGTAGATTTTTTGATGATGGCCATTCTGACCCATGTGAGGTGATACCTCATTGTAGTTTTGATTTGTATTTCTCTAATAATTAGTGGTGTTGAGCATCTTTTCATGTGCCTCTTGGCCATCTGTATGTCTTCTTTGGAGAAATGTCTATTTAGGTCTTCCACCCATTTTTTAATTGGGTTATTTGTTTTTTTTGATATTGAGCTCCATGAACTGTTTGTGTATTTTGGAAATTAATCCCTTGTACGTTGTTTTATTTGCAAATAGTTTCTCCCATTCTGAGGGTTGTCTTTTCATCTTGTTTATGGTTTCCTTTGCTGTGCAAAAGCTTTTAAGTTTCATTAGGTCCCATTTGTTTATTTTTGTTTTTATTTTCACTACTCTAGGAGGTGGGTCAAAAAAGATCTTGCTGTGATTTATGTCAAAGAGTGTTTTTCCTATGTTTTCCTCTAAGAGTTTTATAGTGCCCAGTCTTACATTTAGGTCTTTAATCCATTTTGAGTTTATTTTTGTGTATGGTGTTAGGGAGGGTTCTAATTTCATTCTTTTACATGTAGTTGTCCAGTTTTCCCAGCACCACTTATTGAAAAGGCTGCCTTTTCTCCATTGTATGTTCTTGCCTCCTTTGTCATAAATTAGGTGAACATATATGCATCAGTTTATCTCTGGGCTTTCTATCCTGTTCCATTGATCCATATTTCTGCTTTTGTGCCAGTACCATACTGTCTTGATTACGGTACCTTTGTAGTATAGTTTGAAGTCCAGTAGCCTGATTCCTCCAGCTCCGTTTTTCTTTCTCAAGATTGCTTTGGCTATTCGGGGTCTTTTGTATTTACATACAAATTGTAAAATTTTTTGTTCTAATTCTGTGAAGAATCCCATTGGTAGTTTGATAGAGATAGCATAGAATCTGTAGATTACTTTGTGTAGTATAGTCATTTTCACAATATTGATTCTTCCAGTCCAAAAACATGGAATATTTCTCCATCTGTTTATGTCATCTTTGAGATCTTTCATCAGAGTTTTATAGTTTTCTGAGTACATGTCTTTTGCCTCCTTAGGTAAGTTTATTCCTAGGTATTTTATTCTTTTTTGTTGTAATGCTAAATGGGAATGTTTCCTTAATTTCTCTTTCTGATTTTTCATTGTTATTATATAGGAATGCCAGAGATTTCTGTGCATTAATTTTGTATCTTGAAACCTTACCAAATTTGTTGATTGGCTGTAGTAATTTTCTGGTGGCATCTTTAGGATTTTCTATGTATAGTATCATGTCATCTGCAAACGGTGACAGTTTGCTTCTTTTCCAATTTGTATTCCTTTTATTTCTTTTTCTACTCTGAGTGCCATGGCTAGGGCTTCCAAAATTATGTTGAATAAGAGTGGTGAGAGTGGACATCCTTGCTTGTTCCTGATCTTAGTGGAAATGCTTTCAGTTTTTCACCATTGAGTATGATGTTTGTCGTGGGTTTGTCATATATGGCCTTTATTATGTTGAGGTAGGTTCCCTCTATGCTCATTTTCTGGAGAGTTTTTATCATAAATGGCTGCTGAATTTTGTCAGAAGGTTTTTCTGCATCTATTGAGATGACCATAAGGTTTTTATTCCTTAATTTGTTAATATGGTGTATCACACTGATTGATTTGCGTATACTGAAGAATCCTTGCATCCCTGGGATAAATCCCACTTGATCATGGTGTATGATCCTTTTAATGTGTTGTTGGATACTGTTTGCTAGTATTTTGTTGAGGATTTTTACATCTATGCTCATTAGTGATATTGGTCTGTAATTTTCTTTTTTTGTGATATCTTTGTCTGGTTTTGGCATCAGGGTGATGGTGGCTTCATAGAACGAATTTGGGAGTGTTCCTCTCTCTGTAATTTTTTGGAAGAGTTTGAGAAGGGTGGGTGTTAGCTCTTCTCTAAAAGTTTGATAGAATTTGCCTGTGAAGCCATCTGGTCCTGGACTTTTGTTTGTTGGAAGATTTTTTTTTTTTTTTTTTGCGGTACGCGGGTCTCTCACTGTTGTGGCCTCTCCCGTTGTGGAGCACAGGCTCCGGACGCGCAGGCTCAGTGGCCATGGCTCACAGGCCTAGCCGCTCTGCGGCATGTGGGATCCTCCTGGATCGGGGCACGAACCCGTGTCCCCTGCATCGGCAGGCGGACTCCCAACCACTGCGCCACCAGGGAAGCCCTGTTGGAAGGTTTTTAATTACAGTTTCAATTTCATTACTTGTGATAGGTCTGTTTATATTTTCTAATTCTTCCTGGTTCAGTCTTAGAAAATGGTACCTTTCCAAGAATTTGTCCATTTCTTCATGGTTGTCCATTTTATTGGCATATAGTTGTTTGTAGTAGTCTCTTATGATCCTTTGTATTTCTGCAGTGTTGTGATTTCTCCTTTTGCATTTCTAATTTTATTGATTTGTGTCCTCTCTTTTTTTCTTGATGAGTCTGGCTAAAGATTTTTCAATTTTTTTTATTTTCTCAAAGAACCAACTTTTAGTTTTATTGATCTTTGTTATTGTTTTCTTTGTTTCTATTTCTTTTATTTCTGCTCTGATCTTTATGATTTCTTTCCTTCTACTGACTTTGGGTTTTCATTGTTTTTCTTTCTCTAGTTGTTTTAAGTGTAGGGTTAGATTGTTTATTTCAGATTTTTCTTGCTTCTTGAGGTGAGATTGAATTGCTATAAACTTCCCTCTTAGAACGGCTTTTGCTGTGCTCCATAGATTGGGGTCATCCTGTTTTTGCTGTCATTTTTTTCTATGTATTTTTAAATTTCTTCTTTGATTTCTTCAGTGATCTCTTGGTTATTTAGTAGCACTGTTTAGCCTCCATGTATCTGTGTTTTTTACAGTTTTTTTCCTGTAACTCACTTCCAATCTCATAGCATTGTGGTCAGAAAAGATGCTTGATATGATTTCAATTTTCATAAATTTTCCAAGGCTTAATTTGTGACCCAAAATGTGATCTATCCTGAAGAATGTTCCATGTGCACTTGAGAAGAAAGTGTATTCTGCCACTTTCGGGTGGAATGTCCTATAAATATCAGTTAAATCTATCTGGCCTATTGTGTCATTTGAAGCTTGTGTTTCCTTATTTATTTTCTGTTTGGATGACCTGTCCATTGGTGAAAGTGGGTGTTAAAGTCCCCTACTATTATTGTGTTACTGTCGATTTCTCCTTTTATGGTTGTTAGCATTTGCCTTATGTATTGAGGTGCTCCTATGTTGGGTGTATAAATATGTATAATTGTTATATCTTCTTCTTGGATTGATCCCTTGATCATTATGTAGTGTCCTTCCTTATCTCTTGTAACAGTCTTTATTTTAAAGTCTATTTTATCTGATATGAGTATTGCTACTCAAGCTTTCTTTTGATTTCCATTTGCATGGAATATCTTTTTCCATCCCTTCACTTTCAGTCTGTATGTGTCCCTAGGTCTAAAGTGGATCTCTTGTAAACAGCATATATATGGGTCTTGTTTTTGTATCCATTCAGCCAGTATGTGTCTTTTGGTTGGAGCATTTAATCCATTTACATTCAAGGTGGTTATCGATATGTATGTCCCTATTACCATTGTCTTAATTGTTTTGGGTTTGTTTTCGTGGGTCTTTTTCTTCTCTTGTGTTTCCTGCCTAGAGAAGTTCCTTTAGCATTTGTTGTAAAGCTGGTTTGCTGGTGCTGAATTCTCTTAGTTTTTGCTTGTCTGAAAAGCTTTTGATTTCTCCATCAAATCTGAATGAGATACTTGCTGAGTAGAGTAATCTTTGTTGCAAGTTTTTCTCTTTCATCACTTTAAGTTTATTCTGCCACTGCCTTCTGGCTTGCAGAGTTTGTGTTCAAGAATCAGCTGATAGGGCTTCCCTGGTGGCGCAGTGGTTGAGAGTCCACCTGCCGATGCAGGGGACACAGGTTCATGCCCCGGTCCGGGAAGATCCCACATGCCACGGAGCGGCTGGGCCCGTGAGCCATGGCCGCTGAGCCTGTGCTCCACAACGGGAGAGGCCACAGCAGTGAGAGGCCTGCGTAACGCAAAAAAAAAAAAAAAAAAAAAAAGAATCAGCTGATAACCTTATGGGGATTCCTTTCTATGTTAATTTTTGCTTTTCCCTTGCTGCTTTTAATTTTTTTTTGAATTTAATTTTTGTTAGTTTGGTTAATATGTCTCTTGGTGTGTTTCTCTTAGGGTTTATTCTGTATGGGACTCTCTGTGCTTCCTGGACTTGGGTGACTATTTCATTTCCCATGTTAGGGAAGTTTTCCACTATAATCTCTTCAAGTATTTCCTCAGAACCTTTCTTTTTTTCTTATTCTTCTGGGAATAAGATTGTTGCTGCAATTAGTGTTGTCCCAGAGGTCTCTGAGATTGTCTTCAATTCTTTTCTTTCTTTTTTTTTATTCTGTTCTGCAGCAGTGAATTCCACCATTCTGTCTTCCAGCTCACTTATCCGTTCTTCTGCCTCAGTTATTCTGTTATTGTTTCCTTCTAGTGTATTTTTCATTTCAGTTATTGTGTTGTTCATCTCTGTTTGTTTGTTCTTTAGTTCTTCTAGAGCTTTGTTAAACATTTCTTGTATTTTCTCAGTCCATGCCTCCATTCTATTTCTGAGATTCTGGATCATCTTTACTATCATTACTCTGAATTCTTTTTCAGGTAGATTGCCTATTTCCTCTTCATTTATTTGGTCGTATAGGTTTTTACCTTGCTCCTTCATCTGTAACATATTTTTTGTCATCTCATTTTTCTTTTTTTTTTTTTTTGATTGGTGGGATTGTGTTCCTGTCTTACTAGTTGTTTGGCCTGAGGCTTTCAACACTCGAGTTTGTAGGCTGTTGTGTAGAGTTGGGTCTTGGTGCTGAGATGAGGACCTCTGGGAGACCTCACTCCAATGAGTATTCCCTGGGGTCTGAGGTTCTCTGTTAGTCCAGTGGTTTGGACTCAGAGCTCCCACTGCAGGAGCTCTGGCCCGATCCCCAGCTCATGAATCAACATCCCGCAAGCCTTGTGGGGTGGCAAAAATAAAGAAAAGAAAAAAGGAGCAGAACAATAACAAACAGTAAAAAAAAAAAATTAGATTAGAAAACTAACAGATATGTTAGAAAGAATAAGAAAATAAAAATATAGATGAAACGACAACCAGAAGGTAAAACAGAACCACAATAGTAAAAAAGAGGAGACAAAAAAGAGGAAGAAGAAAAAAAAAGCCAGAAAAGGCCTTGGCTGTGGGAAGTGGGGCTTAGGTAGGGATGGGGTTTAGGTGGTGGGCGGAGCCTATGCTTAGGACCCACGGGGCTGGAAAAGGCCCTGAGGGTGTGGGGGGTTGGAGCTTAGGCTCAACACAGTAGGAGATGCCCGGGCATACCTCTGGCCTTGGAGGGTGGAGGACCAGGTCCAGGACCTCAGCAGGCTCACTGGGCCCTAGTGGGCAGGGGAAACCCTAGGTGCATTCTCCCCCATCCTCCAATCCCAGAGGGCCCCTCCCCATTGGCCTCTCTTCTTCTTCTCCCCCCTCCCTCCCCCCTATGCCCCTGTGACCCATGTGGCCAGAGGGGATGCCAGAAGGCAGGAGCCCAGACCTGGAAGCCCAACAGGCTTCCCAGGGCCACGTGGGTGGAGGAAACGCCCACGGCATCTCCCCTGATCCCGTGACCCCCTGCATCAGCCTCTCCTCGTCTCTCCCTTCCTCCCTCCTACACCACTAGGACCCATGAAGCCAGGAGGTGGCCCTGGACGGTGGGGGGCCTGGCCTGGGAGCCCAGCAGGCTTCTGGGGGCTGAGTGGGTGTGGAAACACCCACCATGCCTCCTCTGATCCTCCGGTCCTGGAGGGCCCCTCCCATCCACCTTTCCTCTTCTCCCCCATACCTCCCTCCTATGCCCCTAGGACCAGTGAAACCTGGAAGGGGCCTTGGAGGGTGGAGGACCCAACCTGGGAACCCTGCAGGCTTCCTGGGGTCTGATTGGGCAGGGGAGATGCTAGGCGTGCTCCCCCTTGATCCTCCGAGTCCTGGAGGGTTCCTCCAGGCATGGGAACCCCTCCCCTGCTCCCAGCCACCCCTCAAGGGTGCTGATCCTGTCCGGCTTTCACTTCTCTTCCCCCCTCACTCTCCCCTCTTCCTACCTGGTCGCTTAGGGTTCCTCCCATCTCCTTGGGCATCGAGGTCCCCCACCAGCATCTAGTAGGTGCCCTAGTTGTGGGGAGATGTGAACTCCATGTCCTCCCCTGCTGCCATCTTGACTCTGTCCTCATTTTTCGGGTGTTTTTATTAGGAGAAAGTGTTTGTTGGCATGAGGGAGTCGAGTATTGGTTTAAGGCCCTGTTTCTCCCTTCCCATTAACACTGGAGACTATGATTGGGAAGGTAATAAAGGACAGGCCTAGGCAAGATTGTGATAAAGACACATTGGTCTTTGGGGCCTCATCCTAAATATTTGCTTTCTTCTAATTTTGGTGATATCTCTTCCTTTATCCATCCCCAGCTCCAATAACTGTTGTTCTGGCATCTTGAGGAAGCTTTTGAGAAATTCCTATGATTCAGACCTTTCCTAGCTCCCTTCCTTTGTCCAAAGATTCAGTCCCCATCACTCATTTCTACAGGACTCTGCTTAGGAAGATAGTGTCCTGAACTCTGAGAAATTAAAGGAGAAAAATGGCCTAATGTCTTTTTTGTTCCACATGGGAAATGCATCTAGCTCTTGTGAACTTTATATATTGTAAAACAGTATAATGATAACAGTAAATGAAAGAAAAATCCACCCACGGTCCCAACCTCTAACACACCAACTGTTTTCATTTCTTGTCTTCCTTACTAGGCTTTGTCCATGTGCTACGTGTTTTCCAGAGTAGTAACTCATAGCACATCTACCATTCAGCTCTCTGCTTTTATCTGTAACATCATATTAGTTTGTTCTGTTGTTACATAGGTTTGGGAACCATCATATGTAATGATCAGATAATATTTCCTACCCTGGCTATATCATGATTTTTTAACCATGCTCCCTTTTTTGGATGTTGGGTTATTTCTGATTTTTCTCCATGATCAGCAATATTGTTTTGAAAAATAGATAGACCTTCAATTCTTTTCTCCTTTTGAAAGATTTCCACAGGATGAATTCCAAAGAGTTGAATAAATTAGTCAAAGGCTAGAAACAATTTTAGGGATGTGCAATTTATTAAAAAAAAACAGAAAACAAAAAAACGCTCAGTGAACATCTGCTGTGCTGTGTCCTGAATCATCACAAATCAAAGTTATAGATAGAGCCCTCACTCAGTGAACTCAGCATCTAGTGGTAAAACTAGACAACTGTTATACCAATTACCCTCACTTATGAAGTGTCTGTTCAGTGCCACACACTATGCTACCAGGTATTTCCATATATTAATTAATTAATTAATTAATTAGGCCATGGTGAGCAGCTTGTGGGATCTTAGTTCCCTGATCAGGGTTTGAACCTTTGAAAGCGTGGAATCCTAACCACTGGACTGCCTGGGAATTCCCTACATATATTATTTTAATTCCCCAATATCACTAGAGGTAGCACTATTACATTTCTATTTTGCAGATGAGAAAAATCAGGCTCAGAGAAGTTAACTAACTTGCCCAAGTTCACACAGCTAGAGTCCAAGCTGGAGTTCAAACTGAGGTCTACCTGACTTCAAAGCTCATGGGCTTCCCATTAGGCTACCCAATTCCTCTTCATATATAGGTATTTGCTAACCTGCTTTCCCCAAAGATTGTGCAATATTGTAGTTTTCCAACAGTGTGAGTCTTTGTATTTCATCTATACTCTGTCAGCATAAAATGTTATTATTTTCACATCCAATTTTGTAGATTTTTCAAATGTAAAAGTATAAACATTATTATGCTTTTAAAGAGTGGCTTTCGAGGACTTAAAGGTTGAAAAAAGGGTTGACTGATAAAATGCTTCAGAGAGCATGGAAAGGTTCACCCTCAAATACTACCCTGGAAGCTGCTGCCTATGCGGAGGGTTTTGTCTTGATAACTAACAAGGGCAGAGCTCACTCACGTGGTTTCTGTAATTGTTTTGGATAATGTCATCATCCCTAACAGAAGGGGATTTGTGGGATGTCCTCAATCATTATCAGATTTCAGAGGCTATGAAGCTCTTTGGCAATTCCAGGGCATGGGAGCTGCACCATAATACATTTGGTTTTGAATAATTTTTATTACACAAGAGATTCGTATTCATTATAGAGAAATCATGTAATCAAATAAACCAAAAATAGATTAAAAAGCAGCCATAATTCCACCTCTCAAATATATTATCACTGTATCTATTGTATAGTTTAGCTTTCATATATATGATTTTGCCATACTTAATTTCCTTTGAATTCTCTGTGAACTGGTTTCTGCATTCAAAATATAGCATACACATGTCCCCAAGTGGTTAAAGATGCTTTGATAATGTTTCTGTATTGGCTACTTTGTGTTTCATTGTGTCATAATGTACTCAGTAAATCCTCTATTATTGGATATTTAGGTGGATTTCCTCTTTTTGCTGCAGTGCTGCAATGAACACTCTTGTACTTAAATCTCTTATCCACATTTCGAATCACTTTCTCAGGATAATCCCTAAAAATGTAATTACTGGGTCAGAAGGCACATGGTTTTCAAAAGGCTTTTATCAATGTTGAAAAATTATCTGACACAAAGACTACATCAATTTACACTCCTCAAACTCTTGGACAACACTACATACAATACTTAATTTCCCCTGCCTTCTTAATTGGGCTATATATTATCTAATTTTAGTTTTGAATTACATTTCTCTGGTTAAAATGACGTTGAATATTTTTTCATGCATTTATTGGCAAAATGCACTGGTTTTAAATCAAATTTGACCAAACGCTTATTTCTAACTTACCATGTTTGGTTGGTTTCATGTGCCATGAAATCTGGAATTCTTCCAATCTAGAGGTGTTTATGAACACGGCAGCTGCAAAGAGTCAAAAAAGATTGCAGAGAGAGAATTTTCTGGAAGTAGGATTTTAATGTGCTGCTGTGGTTCCAATCAAATTATTGTTGAGTGAAAAAATGGTGAGAGTCATAAAGCATCTTGTGTTTAACCTAAGAGACCTTCCCCAGCTGTGAGGTTTTGAGTCTAGTGTGGGTATCTGCTATTACACAAGCGAGGGATGGGTGCTGCTCACTTACTGGAATACCATTTCTATTTCTTGGTTCTTAAATCTGGCAATCTGTCGCCAAATGTTACCTTCCTCTCAGGAGAATCACACCTTTTAATTAGGCTGGGAGGGAGTGAGCTGTACTATTGCCTGCCAGATGACACTTCTTGGCTAGAAAAGGAAATCGGTAAAAACATTAAGACCATTTAAAATTGAGTTGCCTCTGTTTCCTAAAATGAAATCTCTCAAGGAAGTCTCAGCATGACAGGACTGTAAGAAAGACATCCTATTTTTCTTGTACTTATTTCAGGAAGCTCCTTGAGAATTATGAATCAGAGGCAGATGATATTAGAGTTTACAGCTAGCTATGACTGAATAATATCAGTACAAATTAGTGCATTTAATATGCAAAACTGAAAAAGAATACTTAAGGCAATGCTTGCTCTGAAAGCCAAATTTACAGCTGACCTGCTTAAATCTTCTTCTTTCTCAACAGAATGCTTAATTTTTCTTGCTTAATCTTTCACTTATCTATCTTGTGTTTTTATTTGCATTAAAGGTTAAAGATTATAAACATTGAGTATTGTATGTGTAATTCATATGTTGGCTAAATGAAGTCACTGTGTACTATTCATTTCAGTGGTAATTATGTTTTCAAGGTAATTACTATGAAAAGTGTCCATAGCTTTCAGCAGATTATTGAAGGGGTCAGTGATCCCCAAAAGACTGAGTTGAATTTCAGCCCTCTGGGCACAGGTAGGGGAGAGTTTTCAGAGGGGCAGGAGGCTTTTCAGAAGCTCTGTGATTACACCAATATGGCACCCATCTGCTGTTCCAGCTCAGCTCTGCCTGCACTTCTGAAGAATTGCCACATACATTCTATGTTGCTGCCTGTGAATTATTGCTTCTATTTTCTTTGATTAGATTTAAAAATATGAAATTGCTGCTTTTTGACCATTTTTACACACAAAAATCTGAATGCAAACAGTTCAACCCAATATATAAAACCAAGGACTGGAATTTGAACACTTTTGAGAAGTGAAGTGGAAGTCCATTTGCATTACCCTTTTTTTTTTTTTTTTTTTTTTTTACTTCCAATTGCATTATTCTTAAACGCATTTGTGGCTTTGCCACTTTTCCTCAGGACTATAAAGCCAAACATTTGCTTTGTTGTTGAATCACAACCAGCCCTCTGGGGTAAGGAGTCCAATAATTGACTCTTTAGGACAAGACCTTAAGCATGAGAAGATGACTCCTGTGCTCCAGGGCCACCTGGAACAGATGCTAGGGCTGAAAACTGAGAGAAGATAAATGTTTCAAAGTGAAAGCCTTACTGGGTTGTACCATCAGGAATATAACATGCAAGAGCTGGGTAATGCTCTGCACACTTCACTTGACTTTAGTTTGGCCCTTACACGAGAACTTTGTATAGTTTATAGCCCCACAGTTTGACAGGTGAGGAGAAACAGGAGTGAGAACCAGGGAAAGGCAACACCAGGAATTAAGGGTTAGAACATCATTCCTTTGAATAAAAGCCTTGACATTTGTTAGCCCGAAAAAGAGAAGGATTGGAAGTGATTTAATAGCTGTCTTGTATTTAAGGCACCGCTAGGATCACTGCCACAGTTCTCTACCTCAAAAGATGACTGACTAAGGGAAAACGGACTTCAACCGCAGGGAGGAATGGCTTCTTGATCATTATGGCAACTAAATAAAGAAGGTGCTAGGTGACATTTAAAATCATCTTTTCCGGGCTTGCCTGGTGGTGCAGTGGTTGAGAGTCCGCCTGCCGATGCAGGGGACATGGGTTCGTGCCCCGGTCTGGGAAGATCCCACATGCTGCGGAGCGGCTAGGCCCGTGAGCCATGGCTGCTGAGCCTGCGCGTCCGGAGCCTGTGCTCCGCAACGGGAGAGGCCACAACAGGGAGAGGCCCGCGTACCGCAAAAAAAAAAAAAAAAAAAAAAAATCTTTTCCCAAAGTACTGTGTAGAATCTTGGCATCGTCCTTGCAAGATATCATCTCCTTTATCTCTAACCAGTAGAATAATTGTCTAATAATGACTCTGAGGGAATTGGGATGAGGCTGGTGGGAAAGAGTTTGGGAGCCCAGAGGACTTTCATGTTGTCTTAAATTGAATGATGCTTGAGCTAAGGTCAGTCCTGGCTGTGATAAAAATAAAATAATCTGTCTGAGTCTTTTCCTACTTGTCACCAGAAGGTTAATCAGGAAAAAAGTGCCATCAGAATACTAAAAAATAATTTATTGAGATGAAATCCATACAATATAAAATTAACCACTTTAAAGTGAACAACTCAGTGGACTTAGTACATTCACAATATTGTGCGATGACCACATCTATCTAGTTTCAAAACATTACCATCAATCCAAAGGAAACCCCTTACCATTTAGGAGTTTCTCCCTATTCTCCCTCTCACCCACCCAGCCACTGGCAACCACCAATCTACATTCCATCTCTATAGATTTATCTATTCAGGATATTTCATATAAATGGAATGATGCAATGTATGACATTTGTTTCTGGCTTCTTTCATTTAGCGTGATGTTTTCAAGGTTCACCAACATTGTAGCATGTATGAGTACTCCATTTTTTATGGCTTAATAAAATTCCATTGTATGTATATACCACTGTTTGTTGATCCATTCATCAGTTGATGGGCATTTGGGCTGTTTCTACCTTTTGGCTGTTGTGAACAGTACAGCTGTGAACATGCATGTACACATACTTCTTTGAGTACCTGTTTTCAATTCTTTGGTTACCTTCCTACTACTTGAATTGTGGGGTCATATGGTAATTCAAAGTTTAATTTTTTGAGGAACTGCCAAACTATTTTCCACAGTGGCTGAACCATTTACATTTCCAGCAATAATGTACTAGGATTCCAATATCTCCACAGGCATGTCAGCACTTTTTATGTATCATCTGACTTTTTGATTCTAGCCATCCTAGTGGGTGTGTAGTAGTATCTCATCGTAGTTTTGATTTACATTTCCCTGATGACTAATCTTTTTATGTTTTTGTTGGCCATTTGTATATCTTCTTTTCAAGAAATGTCTTTTCAAATCCTTTACTCATTATTCAAATTGAGTCGTTTGTCTTTCTGTTGTTGAGCCATCATAATAGTTTACTTTATGACAATTTATATAATAGTATAATTATCCTCCAGCACTGTAGAGGATATTATTAAGACTATGTTTTCTTTGTCACGGACTGAATAATCCTGTCCTATAGTGTGTTGCAAAATTTAGCATGCATAAGAATCACTCAGAGAGTTTGTGTTAAAACAGATTCACGACCCCCTCACCCCTCTTCTTCTAGATTCTGACTCAGAAGGTCTGGGGTGAGGCCAACAATTTGCATTTCTAACCAGCTTCCAAGTGATGCCAATACTGTTGATGCATGGACATCACTTTGAGTAGCACTGCTGAGAGAGACAGCTTATTGAGTGTCTGCCCCATCCCCCTAAACTCCTGTTATGATACCCTCCTCATCTTTTTCCAGAATAATAGGTTCCCATGGCCATGTGTGGACTCTATGACCACTTCCCTCCACCACGGGCTATTAGACTATAGGAGGATGCCTGACCCAAGCTGGACCAACCAGATTTCTCCTCTTGGAAATTTGTGACTGGGACGTGGAGATACTAGTTCATTTTCTGCTGGTTTCATGAACTGAGTTGTGTAGGTGTTAAGCTGTGGTGTGACCTTCCTCCACCATGTGCTTGAAAACAGAGAAAACCAATCTGTAGGAGGATGAGTGGAAAGAAACAGACTTGTCAAGAGAATAGGGGATGTGAGAGAATAATAATAATAATAGCTAATGCTCATTGAGCACTTATTAAATGTCAGATACTGGTTTTTCTATTTTTAGTATCATTTTAAAAATAAACTTTTAATTCTGAAATAATTATAGACTTACAGAAAATTTACAAAGATAGTGCAGAGAGTTCCTGTTTGTATCTAACCCAGTTTATCCCAATATTAGCATCTTAAATAACTATAGTGCCCTTGTCAAAACCAAGAAATTAACATTGGTACACTACTATTAACTAAATTTCAGACTTTACTTGGATCTCACCAGTTTTACACTGAATTCCCCCTTTTTTTCTTATTTTTTCCCCCCCAGGACTCAATGCTGGAAACCTCACTGATTTTAGTCATGGTGTCTCCTTAGTCTCCTTGAGTCTGTGACAATTTCTCAGATTTCCTTTGTTTTTCATGCCCTTGACAGTTGTGAGGAGTAACGATCAGATATTTTGTGGAATGACCCCAATTTTAATTTGTCTGATGTTTTCCTTAGGGATAGACTGGAGTTCATGGTTTCTGAGAAGAATTCCACAAAAGTGAGGTGCCTTCCTCATCACACCATTTGGGGAGAGGCATGACATCAACATGACATCACAGGTGTTGTTGACCTTGATCATTAGGTCTGCAGGTTTCTCCAATATAAAGTTACTATGTATATTTCCACTCTCTATTCTTTGGAAGTGTGTCACTAAATCCAGCCCACACTCATGGAGTTGTTTCTTTAAAAGCAAATTACTTACTGTATTTTTATGACAGGAGGGAGAAAAAGTGTTAAAATGTTTCTAATCAAGTCAGATATTTAAATAATAAATGAATAATGTGTTGTGTAGATACAAAATAAACCAACAAATGATTAAAAAACTTAAAGATTCAGCAAGTCTTCTAATAGTGAAACTGCCTGTACCCCGTCACCAAAGTCACAGTTCCAGTGAGGTAGGTAGTGTGGGCTCAGTGGTCCCCCCCTGCTACTGTGGAGTGTGACATTCACAAATTCTGTTCCATGTGGCAGCTGACAAAATAAGTTTATCCCTGTCACTCTCACTTTTTCTCACATACCCAGCAAATGTGTATAATGTATCCTGGACAGAATTGTGTTTATTAATATGAATAAAGAATAATAATAATAGTAATAGCTAACATTTAAACATTTACTATGTGGCGGGTAATCTTCTAAGCACTTTACCTTTACTAACTCAATTCTCATAAACCTATGCAGAAGGTAAATTAATAATATCCCTGATTTTAAAGATGAGGAGACTGAGGCGCAAGGAAGTTAAGTAACTTCTCAACATCATGCAGCCAGTAGGTGACAATGATAAGCATTTCATTCTTGGCCATCGTAATTACAACCTTCCATATGCCTCTCCTATGACTCCAATATATGTTGACATATGAGTTTTCCAGGTAATTATGTCATGGAATATTGTCTTTGCGGGCTTATTTCTTCCTCTCCCTCCACTTCTGAAGACCTCTGAACTGTGGAAGAGGCAGAGAACACCAAACTCAAGTGCTGTAGAAATGCACTTGATTATTAGAAACACAACGTGATGGAGAAATCTCTATTCCCTTCACAAGTGGTTTGCAGACCCCTTGATGGAGACACCCATGGTTGTTGAGAAGATACTGCAATAAACTTGCCTTTGTGGGGACTCCGGGCCTCCTAAGCTTGGCGGAGGGTTCACTGGCTCCATGGTTTCGGAGAAGCAGCCTGCATATTGAGGGAGGGGGCGGAGTGGGTAGGGGTGGTGTTTATTGCATGCGAAACGAGGAAAGAAAGGTGCTCACTTTGAGGGGGGAAGGAAGGCAGAGGCAAAGCGGGAGAAAGGAGCCCAAGTGACAGCATGAAAGAGAAAGGGAACGTTCTGGAGAGAAAAACACAAGAAGGGGATTTCCAAAGTGAAGCTATGTGTGCTCGGCAGTGTGATCCCTCTTGTGACCTCCTGTCCCCCAACCTTCAGTGACTTTGTGAAACCTGGTTTAGGGCTATGGTCATTGGTGCAGAGTCAAGACAGAACCAGAGAGTATGGGCACAGGGGTGCCAACGTCTGGGTCCAGAAGGATGTAAGTCAGAGAAAAAAGCACACATCAAATTTTCTGAGATGCACACATATAAGTTACAGATATAATGATGTAAAGGTTAGTTACAAATAAAAAGGTGTGTGATGAACATGAATTCAAGAGTTGATTGACAAGATTCCAGTCTTTGCCTGGCTTTCACTGCAGTCCCGGTGTAAGATTGTGGGCCCTTCCTGGGCCCGCTCCCACTGCCCTGGGATATGCCACCTGGATTCTTTCATGAAGGTCAGGACCAGCGTCCCTTTTCGTACCACCACCCTTCTCCTGCATGACGCCTCAGCTCTCCCCAGAGAGCCACTTCTCATCCCTTAGGAATCTCTCTCCCTGCCATCACGCTGGAGAGGTGCTTCTCGGTGGTACCCACTGGGTTGCTCTGCCTCCATCCTCCCCCAGTGACAGGGCCGTGGCTCAGATTGTAAGCTGGCCTGCTATGTCAGGCCTCCTGACACGTGTGATGCAATGACAAGGCGAGAGCTCAGGGCTCCTCTGCCCCAGCTAGCAGCCCTGCCCCTGATGCCCAGCCTGGGCCATTCCCCCTGGGGAGTGTCAGCCGGCTCCCTCTGCCCCTCACTGTAGGCAGAGAATAAGTCCTCTCCTGCTGGGGTGGGGCCAGCATATTGGCCACTCCCCCAGACCTCCCCGCACCGGGCTGGTTCTTCTTGCAAGGGGAAAGGGAAAAATGCATTCACTTACTTGTAAAGGGAGGTGTTTAAAATTATATGTCTGTCTAGATCTGCAAATGTATAACCTGATGAATAAGCTGAACATGTGGAAAACAAAATTAATATACGGAAAACACAGTATAGTTATGAAAATAGACAGTTCCCACGATAATCACCCACTCTCCAAGCTGACACAGGCAGCTGCAGCACCCAAAGAGACATCAAGCTTAGGCAGTATTAGAGACCCTTTTCACCACCAGACCCCACGCAGACTGTCCCCTTGGTCCTTCCACGCTCATCAGAAGTCTCAGTCAGGTGGCCCCTTCAACAAGCCCAGCCTCTTGGAAGTGCAGGACTAGAATGCAACCAGTATCTGCCCTTGAAAATCTGAGTCGTTCCACTTATCTGGACCTAACTCTGAGAAATATCAGAGAATGGCAGGATGGGTCAGAAAGACAACAGGACTGGTACCGTGGCTGTTTCTCCCCCGATCAGTGAAGAGGAGAGCCTGTAATAGCACCAGCCTTTCAATGCAGGCAAAGGGGGGACCTTTGAGAAAAATGACCCACCTGAGTCAGGTGGCCATGGGGTGGGCTGGGAGTTGCTCCTGGGTAACTTGGCTAAGGCTGGGAAACTTACCTTCTCCTCCCCTTCTGTCCTTTTATGCCTTTTCCCTGCTTTCCCCAGTTTTATTTTTACCCCATGGTCTTCAGATGGTTCTCACAGCTTTATCTTCCTGTGGGTAGCACTCAGGGCACTTCAGCAGAACGGTTGTCATAATGACAGTGTGTATGGTGCTTACGGAGAGCCTAGAAGGAAGGATGAGAGTGGAAGTGAAGAGCCAAAGCACCCGGGATAAAGAAAAGCAGTAGAAGCATCTATGTTGTGTTCTAGATATGTTCACAGAAAAAAACCCACCAGATCCCCTAAAGGACAAAGATTACCAGGGCAGTGTGTTGGCGAAGCTGTCAGGAGGCCGATATGTAGCTGTACAGATTCTGATCAAGGTCATTTTTGTACCAGTTTGAGCTTTCAGTACAGAAGGAAGCTGAGTGACATCATCAAGTTAGTGGCCTGATATGCTCTTCTGGTTGCAGAGGACACCAACTCTGGGTTTTTTCTTCTCACTTGCTGGAGGTAAATCTTTCTCCCCCAGAGAGAGCCGCACCCTTGGGAGCTGAGCCCTGAAGAGGCCAGGCCAACTCTTTCAGTCTCACTTTGTGCCAGCAGCTAAGGAAAAGCACGGATTTTCTGGCAGCCAGATCACCGAGGGCTGAGAGGCTCTCCTGAATATGTAACAGGATGGCAGTCACGTCCACGGTCTGTGCTGGTGAGGCTGTCCGGCTGCAAGAGCACAGACTCACTCATGCTACCTCAAGTGACGGGGACTCTGCACTTAGGACTCTTGGGATGATTAGGGACTTAGCCACATGGCCAGGCCTCATGGCACTGAAATATGATAAAACAACCAGTCTCCAGTAGGACATGTGACCCACATCCTTCAGAATACAGAACCACTCCAGGGACACAAGTACTGGGATTCTCTGGTCTTCGCTTGAATGGTCTCCAAGTCCTGGGACTCAGTGCCTTCCTCTTCCTCTGCTCCTCTCTGTGCATCACCTTGCTTCTCCTTTCCTTAGCCCCTACCTGATTCTCTCTAAAGCAAGCATGGCAGCTTGCTTTTCCCAGAGCCAGAGATCGGAGACAGAGAGAGAGAGAGAGAGAGAGAGAGAGAGAGAGAGAGAGAGAGAGAGAGAGGACACTCTGAAGACAGAGTGATAGTTTTTTCATAACCTAATCTCAGTGACATATCACTTCTGCCCTATTTTATTGGCCACAGGGACCGACCCTGGTAAAATGTAGGTTGGTCTACATGAGCATGTAAACACCGGGAGGTGGAGATCACTGAAGGCCAACCTGGATGCTGGTCACCACATCCTCTCTAGAGGTACTGGATATTTGCTGTTCAGTATACTTGCCATCTGGCAGCTATTTCCATTCCCTACTATGCTTCCTCCTGTGAGGAACTATATTTCTCAGGCTCCCTATACAGTAGAGCTCTGGATACGATTTAGATTCAGCCAGTGAGCTGATATTTGGGAGGCAGAATGTAGTGGAAGCCATTCATCCTCCAGCACTGGCGGCGGCTGACACATGGGCTTTGGTGGATGAGAACGTTCAGTGTCTAGCCAGCTTCTGCATCCCTCTGCCTGTCCCTGGCTTGGAGGCAACGTTGATTTCAGCAGTGGCCCTGAAGCTTTTTGATTTCTCAAAGGTAGCAACAGCTTCTTAAACTCCGGGTCTTAGCTTGTGGCCATATGACCAAAACAACTTAATTGGCAGCCCCCTGACTTTTATTCTTCCAGGTCTTCTAACAGTTTTGTAAGCACAAAATTCACATGATTTTGTAAGCGCCTAATTGTAAGTACATAATTCTAACAGTTTTGTAAGCCCATGATAATACATAAAAGAGTAGTAAATCTCTCTTTGCTCGCATACCTAGAAAGTTTTCTGTTTTCCTGGTCTGGGAGAAACAGCAGTAGTGTAAGTGGTTAAAGATATGGTCAGACTGACCCTTCAAATTCCATCTCTTCCACTTATTTGCTGTGTAGCGTTGAGCAAGTTACATAAGCTCCGTAAACTTCGGGTTTCTCATCTATAAAATTAGGATAATAATAGTATCAGTCTCATAAGGATGGTATAAGGATTAATGTGTTAAGATAATGAATAAAAAGGTTTAGTGTGTACCTGGCACATAGTAAGCACTTCATAAATATGCATTATGATTATTATTGTTACCACTGACGTTGATGACATCGTAGGGCATAGTGAGACCCCCAATCTCTAAAGCCCACATGAGAGTGCTTGCAGGGGAGACATAGACAAGCTCAAGCTGTCTGGCCTCTCATCTAGGTGGAGTAAACATGTGACCTTTAGAACTGAAAGGGATAAGCATGTGGCCAGGAGTTTAATGAAGGTCAGCTCAGGAGCACCCCTGCTGGAGAACCAGGGAGAGCAGATGGCAGACCAGGGCAGACTGGTGCTGGAGAACCACCCGCTGTGGCCTCCAGGTCTGACCCATTAAATCGACGACCATGTGTTCTCAGGCTCCTGGACCATCTCACACCATTATAAATGAAGCCAGCCTGTCTGCCAACGGTTGGAAAACCCAGCAAGGTGGGCAAGTAGAGCTTCCTCTGTTTGTTTCAAAAGACTGTTCAGTCCATGAAGCAGACAGACATAGACAGGATCCAAGTCCTTTTTGTAAATCCAAGAGCCAAGATAAACCACCTGGGCCCTCAGGGGGAAACGATTCAGCTTCCTCCCATGATCAAGATGGCCAGGGTACCTTCCAAAGTTGACAGTGAGTCTAGGGTCACCTTCATCTCCCAAAACACATGGAGGACAAGTGGCCTGCCCGAGGTCACACAGCCAGTTAACCCAAATCTCCTCACTCCTTTCTGGCACATTCTCTACTTCTACAGAGGTGGCTGTACTGAAAAGCAGGTGGATCTCTCAAGTTTGTGAGCCTCCAGTTCCTGGGTTATTTGGTGAAGGAGCAAGAGGAAGACTGTAATTTTCTCTTAATTTGTTTTCCAACTTTATGTTTTATTTTTAATTGAAGTATAGTTGACTTACAATATTATATTAGTGTACAACATAATGATTTGATACTTTTATAGATTATATACCACACAAAGTTCTTATAAAATATTGACTGTATTCCCTGTACTGTACATTACATCCCTGTGACTCATCTATTTTATAACTGGTGGTTTGTACCTCTTTTTTTTGGGGGGGTGGTATGCGGGCCTCTCACTGTTGTGGCCTCTCCCGTTGTGGAGCACAGGCTCCGGACGTGCAGGCTCAGCGGCCATGGCTCACGGGCCCAGCCGCTCCGCGGCATGTGGGATCTTCCCGGACCGGGGCACGAACCCACATCCCCTGCATCGGCAGGCGGACTCCCAACCACTGCGCCACCAGGGAATCCCGGTTTGTATCTCTTAATCCCCTTCACTTATTTTACCCCTCCCCCAAACCCTCTTCCGTCTGGCAACTACTAGTTTGTTCTCTTTATCTGTGAGTCTGTTTCTGTTTTGCTATATTTATTTGTTTGTTTTGTTTTTTAGATTCCACATGTAAGTGAAATCATATGGTATTTGTCTTTCTCTGTCTGACTTATTTCACTAAGCATAATACCCTCCAGGTCCATCCACGTTGTCACAAATGGCAAGATTTCATTTTTTTTTATGACTAATGGTTCTTTGAATATATGTACCACATCTTCTTTATCCATTTATCTGTCGATGGGCACTTAGGTTGCTTTCATATCTTGGCTATTGTAAATAATGCTACAATGAACATAGGAGTGCATATATCTTCTCAAACTAATGTTTTCATTTTCTTTGGATAAACACCCAGGAGTGGAATTGCTGGATCGTATGGTAGCTCTATTTTTAATTTTTTGAGGGACCTCCACACTTTTCCATAGTGGCTGCAACAATTTACATTCCCCCCAGCAGTGCACAAGTGTTCCCTTTTCTCCACATGGTCGCCAACACCTGTAATTTGCTGTCATTTGAATGATAGCCATTCTGACAGGTGTGAAGTGATATCTCATTGCGGTTTTGATTTTCATTTCCTTGTTGACTAGTGATGTCGAGCATCTTTTCATGTGCCTGTTGGCCATCAGTATGTATGTTCTGGAAAAATGCCAGTTCAGGTTCTCTGCCCATTTTTAAAATCAGATTGTTTGTTTTTTTTATATTGAGTTGTATAAGTTCTCTATATATTTTGAATATTAACTCTTATGGGACATATCATTTGCAAGTATCTTCTTCCATTCAGTAAGTTACACTTTCGTTTTGTTGATGGTTTCCTTCTCCGGGCAAAAGCTTTTGAGTTTGATTAGGTCCCATTTGTTAAGTTTTGCTTTTGTTGCCCTTGCCTGAGGAGACAGATCAAAAACAAAAATGTTGCTAAGACTGATATTGAGGAGTGTACGAACTTTCCCTTAAGTTTTGAGATTTATGTTGTGTTAGAGCATGAGGAAGCAAGAAAGGCAATGAAAGGCATTCGACATTCAGTCATTTGCATTTCATAGAGAGGATAGATCCAGACAAAGGAGATATAATTGTCATAATAAAAGGCAACAGAAGTTCTACATCTGGAGTGTGAGTGCCCTTTGGGGTTCTGTGAATAGCTCTGAAGTTATGTGTGAAACTTTATGCTTATGTGGGAATAAAGGCTTACAGCTTTCAACATATTCACAAGGGAATCGATGACCCCCACTTTTTTAAGACGCACTGCTATTGAATTTCACATTCCTACAGCATTGGCTGGGCTAGTTTATTCATTCGTTAAGCAGACAGTTATTGAACACAGTTGACACATCAGTGGCATTTAAAGTTCAGCACATCTAAAACCTGAGTCAGGATCTACCCATGCAAACCTCTCTTGGTGTTCTCTTCTCTTCTGATGTCCTCTTTATCCGTAAGTGGTGTTCCCTGTATCAGCAAGTGGCACCACCATCCAGCAGTTCTGAAAGATGGAAGCCTGGGAGTCATCCTTGACCCCTGTCTCTCCCCACCCGCATATCCAATCCATCAGCAAACCCCATCTAATCCCATTCTACCTCCTAACTCTCTCTCACATCCCACTATATCTTACAAAATCAAAAGCCAGTTGGTTATAATATATTAATGTTTATATTTTAATAAAAGTAAAGATGTTTTATTTAAGCTTTTTGCGGGGGATATTTTTAACCGTATACTAAAGTAGTACCCCACACCAACACCCACATACCAGCCTTAACAATTAACAACTCACGGCGCATCTTGTTTCATCTATACCCCCTCTTTACCCTCTGCTCAATAGATTATTCTGAAGCAAATTCCAGGCGTCATGTCACATGATCAGTAAATATTTCAGTACAATTGAAAGTAGCAGACTCTTTTTAAAAAATCATAATTATCATAAGTAAAAGGCCAGTAAAAATCCCCCAAATATCATCTAATATACAGTCAGTACACAAATTTCCCCAATTTTTCTCAATATTTATTATAGTTTGTTTGAATCACGATGGAAACAAGGGCCATACACTGCAATTGACTGATATGTCTCTCAAGTCTTTTTGTATCTCTACCTTCCCATTCCTCTTCTCTCTGCTTTTTTTTTTTTTTTTTTTTTTTTTTTTTTGCGGTACGCGGGCCTCTCACTGTTGTGGCCTCTCCCGTTGCGGAGCATAGGCTCCGGACGCGCAGGCTCAGTGGCCATGGCTCACGGGCCCAGCCACTCCGCGGCATGTGGGATCTTCCCGGACCAGGGCACGAACCTGTGTCCCCTGCATCAGCAGGCGGACTCCCAACCACTGTGCCACCAGGGAAGCCCTCTGTTTTTTAATTTACAGTGTATTTCCTGGGGTAAATGTTAATCTGTAGCTTTTCCCCTAAGTTGTTGAAAGGTTTTTATATCATTCCTCAAATGGCATTAAGTAATTTAGGAAATGAAAGGAGGGAAATCAAAACGTTCTATACCTATTTAATTCTTAATTCTAGTTCCTTCAATTTTTAAAAAGCATGTTTTAAAATATCTTAAGATAATATGCTTTTTGAATTGGAAGGGATGGTGGAGGTTGCCCAACCTTCTTGTTTTCACATGTGGAACCTGATGCCTCTGAGTGATGGGCATGAGGCCGTCCAGCAAGCTACACACATGACCTCTGTGTTCCTGTCTCTGGGTCCAGCCACTTTCCTTGTAAGTGCCCTTACTGTTCTATTCAGCATCCAACAGGCAGAATCTATTAGTCGGCATTTTTATATTTCACATGTATTAGGATAGTTGATGTTTCTAGTAATGACCCACGAGACCAGCAGAGTAAGTGTTAGATTATTCCACCACATTCTAATTCCTGAACACTGGCAATTCTTGTAAAGTACCCGGGTAAAGTACACATTGCTCCCTTTTAGTCTGTTCAGGAGGTACTTTAGGAGGATTCCTCACACCTTCCTTTCTGCTGGCCGTCCCCCTTTTTTCTCAGTGGAACTCACAATACCTCTTCTGTTGGGCAGGAAATCCTTTGTTCTCCCACACTGCAAGTACTTAATTGGAATTTTTAGACAGACATTTAATTAGGAAGTGTGGATCAGGGTGAAGGTAGCCGCTGGACTGTGGATAAAGCTCAGAATCACACCTTGGCTTTTGAGTCCCTCAGCTTTGCTCACAAGCAGGACCACATTTAAGCTTCCTGCTGCCTTCACCTCTGTCAATCAATACTTGCATCCAACCCTCCTCAGCTCCCCTTTGCAATCTCCAAGACAGTCTCTGATTTGTAAAACCTCTTAATGTTTAGAAAAGAAAAAAAAGTTGAGAGGATAGAACTAACTTTGGCTTCTTTCTTTCTTTTTCTTCCTTTCTTTCTTTCTTTCTTTCTTTCTTTCTTTCTTTCTTTCTTTCTTTCTTTCTTCCCTCCCTCCCTCCCTCCTTCTCCTTTCCTTCCTTCCTTCCTTCCTTCCTTCCTCTCTCTCTCTCTCTCTCTTTCTCTCTTCTTTCTCTCTTTCTCTCTTTCTTCCCGGCTACTGGCTTGGACCTGTCCCTCCTTCTAATCTCTCATGGGCCTTGTTCCTCTCAGGAAAAAAAAAAAATCAACACAGATTGCTTTGAAACAGTATTCCCTGCAGAAGTGATCTCAGACACCTTTCTAAGATTATCTTATTCTTTACCGGAAAGGCTAGAGAGAGTATGTTATTCGATCAATAGCTATTGCAAACATAATTAATCTTTGCCCAGCACAGTGCTCAAAACTGTGAGTTTACAGCAAGTATGAAGTATGATCTCTGCTCGCATGTTGCAGAGGGAACATCGTTTAGGACCTAAGTTCAGAACCACTTACTATTTGACCTTGAGTTTGCTTCATCTCCCTAAGCCTTAGTTTCCTTGCAGTAAATAAGGATAATAATCTTTCTATTTCAAGGGATTTTGGCAAGGATTTAGTGAAAGAGTAAATAAAAGAGCATAATATAGTGCCAGATACAGAGTAAGTGCTCAGTAAATTTACCTAACATTACTATAGTTATTTAGAGAAGCAGAAAAATATACTTGAAGTAGATTACAAAAGCAACAATGAAGAATTTAGATTTAATGGGATTTGGAACATTAGGCAAGTCATTTAATATTCTTGAATGGGTGATATTATGGCAGTGGTGTTTTAGAAATCCTGGTCCAGATGTATCTTACCTGGGCCAGGTAGGTGTGAGAAGCAGAGAAGCCAGCCAGAGGTGGTTCAAGGAAGAGGGACTCAAGCTGTGTCTGAAAGAAGGAGAGTAAAGGGGCTCTCTGAGTAGCATTTCCTCAGATGAAACAAAGGGACTTTGTATCCATTTTGGTTTAAGGAACAGGGATGAGAGAATAGCCAACACAGCATCTCACATTCACTAAACTGGGATGAAGAAAAAGAACTGTCCATGGTAGCAGTCTGCTATTTAGATAAAAGCGTCTATTTGTGTAGTAGGAATGGTGAGTTTTCTTTGGAGTTATTGAGTCTAAATTAAAGTGCCCTATTTAACTACCTATTGAAAGTCTTCCCTGATGGGCTGTAAGTGCTGTGAGGACAGGAGACTCTTGTCATTAACCTCGGCATCTTCAGCATCCAGCGCAAAGCCAGGCACTTAGTGAATACTCAGTGAATACTCATTGAACTGAATTGAGTAGAGTTTAAGGTGATGGCTGGAGAGCTGAGTGAAGCTATAGCATCTGGAAATACAGCTTCTTTTGGGAGGTATTCCTTTAAAAATGGTACTTAAAAGCACATGAAAGGATGATCACACTTGAGAGTAAATGTAGAGAAAGAATAAAACAGCAAGAGCACACATTTTGGGGCCATTCCTAGTTTGAGAGTAAAAGGAGATAAAGGAATTGTAACAGTCAGACCAGGTTATGATATAGTAAAAACAACTGCAGAATCTCAGTGGTGCAGCATCGCAAGTTTATTTCCCACCCGTAACACTTGTCTGGCACAGTTGGTGGGACACTCTGTTCAACCTGGCCACTCAGAGACGTCTCTTGACACAAAACTGCTGCTTCCTCCTTGACATATATCCTTCTTATATTCTTATATTTCTTCCAGTGTCAACTGCTAGTTCTCTCACTATGGAACCATATTCAGACTTTTGAAGAGAGAAAATCTAATTGGTCCAGGAAGTCAACATCCATCCTACTGCACCATAGACCACTGTCCAGCCTGTTGTTTGTCTGCCCACAGAACAGGGGACATCTTCTTATCTAATTCTCTGGGGCCAAGAAGGGTCACATTAAAAGAGGTGACGGTCCAAAGATTTCACCTGAGTTGGCTTCTCAGAGCTTCAGGTCCATTCTCAAGAGGTTTGTCCAGAAGCAGCCTCACATATATGGCTCTTCCCAAATGGAGACCATGGGACCAGCGTTAGGGTGAGAGTCCAGTGCTTTTTTGAGGGGGAGTTTTCTTCTCTCTATTTGTAATCAAAATCCCAATTAATTTGTATGTATAGACCTATTCTTATTTTCCTCTTTCTCTTCAATTTCTGAATTCATCTCAGAACAAAAAAGTCCATTTTGTGGTCCATTGGAGTGGAGAAAAAAGACAAGAAATACTTTCATTTGATGTCATTGGTTTATCTGTAATAGCACAATTCAGGGAAAACATATAAATTGAGTTGTCACTACTAGAAGAAATGCGGTAATATCAACTGTCCTATTTATCAATGTAAAAAGGGGGAAAAGTACCGGAAATTGGAAATCAGATCACAAACACTTTTCCACTGAAAGTCAACATCTTTTTTTTTTTTTTTTTTAAGATGTTGGGGGTAGGAGTTTATTAATTAATTTATTTATTTTTGCTGTGTTGTGTCTTCGTTTCTGTGCGAGGGCTTTCTCCAGTTGTGGCAAG
The DNA here is from genome assembly GCF_964165515.1 of Mesoplodon bidens. Classification (NCBI taxonomy): domain Eukaryota; kingdom Metazoa; phylum Chordata; class Mammalia; order Artiodactyla; family Ziphiidae; genus Mesoplodon; species Mesoplodon bidens. The sequence continues at coordinate 84,282 of NW_027672289.1, read as the reverse complement.
CGGGGGCCACTCTTCATCACGGTGCGCGGGCCTCTCACTATGGCGGCCTCTCTTGTTGCAGAGCACAGGCTCCAGACGCGCAGGCTCAGTAGTTGTGGCTCACGGGTCCAGTCGCTCCATGGCACACGGGATCCTCCCAGACCAGGGCCCGAACCCGCGTCCCCTGCATTAGCAGGCAGATTCTCAACCACTGCGCCACCAGGGAAGCCCCCGAAAGTCAACATCTTGAACTCAGAAACTTGGTAAATTAAATGGTTGACCAGTGCTGGTCCTACAAGCTTTGCTCCCTGAAGAAAAACATCTTACATTCCTGTAGAATTTGACAGCTAACAAATCGCTTTTACCTCTTATCTCTCACTGGAATATCTCCAATTTTTTAAGGTAAATAGGTGTCGTTATCCTAATTTTCAGCAGAGGAAATCAAGGCCAGGAAAGTTGAAATTTAGCCAAGATTTTAAAAGAAATATGGACAGATGCAAAGATTAGAATTCAGGCCTTCTAATTCCAAGTGTTTTGTTCTTTTGGGTTGTAGGAACCTTTTCCCTCTTTCACCTCCTGCAGTAACTAAAATGCAGTGAAGGGGCACAATTTAGGGCACCGATGACGCTTAGTGTCACCAGCGGTGTGACCTTGGACAAAGAACTTGGCTCTCTACTCTTCATTTTCCTCAAGTATAAAATTGAGAAAATTATAACCTAACTCCAGGGCTTCATGTGATTTAGATCATGGCTTTAAAGTACTTAGCGAATGTTAACCACTTATTAAATGGTGGTTATTATTATTACCATCGAAATGATTCCTTTGGATTAAACTGTTGCTGTCGTATTAAAATGTAAATAGGTGTCTTGGCAGGTCAAGCACATTAACCTATAGCTGCAGTTAACTTATTAAGAACGAACCTAGGCAGGAGAGTTCCATCATTAGAGGGGAGAAGCTGGTGGGCGACGCGGCCAGGGAGGCATGTCCACGTGGGGCTCCTCAGGCTGGGGCTGAGCACGCCTACGCAGTGAGTAGGAGATTGGGGGCACGGTGTCTTGGCGCAGAGCCCTGGCTGCGGAGGCTGGGTCACAGCAGAGGTGAATGTCACTCTGTCATCTGTTTGGCCTGGGTTGGTGTTTGTTGGCAGGGATCCCTGGGACATCCTCTAGTGAGTGATGTAGAGTATCTCTCCCCAGGCATAGTCAGAAATCCATTTACTTTGAGGACCATTAAAGAAAAGTTCTTGGGCTTCCCTGGTGGCGCAGTGGTTGAGAGTCTGCCTGCTGATGCAGGGGACACGGGTTCGTGCCCCGGTCCAGGAAGATCCCACATGCCACGGAGTGGCTGGGTCCGTGAGCCATGGCCGCTGAGCCTGCGCTCCGCAACGGGAGAGGCCACAACAGTGAGAGGCCTGTGTATCGCAAAAAAAAAAAAAAAAAAAAGAAAAGTTCTTATTCCAATGAGGGGCCGTTCTTTGAGAACCTGTGCTGTGGGGTAGTACGCCCCTCTCCACCCCGCCCCTTACCCCCATTCCCAGATGACACTATTAGGAGGTATGAAGGCAGGCGGGGGTCCAAACTTGTTTTGGGGGTGGGAAATAGAAATGACAAGTAAACTGAAGAAAATATTCTCAGCCTCACTAGAAATGCAAGAATTATACTAATTTGTTAGTATAATAAAATGCCCTGGGAGGGTTTAAACCAAGGGAGGGTTGTGGTGAGAATGCTTTAAAAAAAATTGCCTCTGTCTCTCCGGCTACATCAATATGTAAATGATTAAGATAAAAGATTTTTTAATACCATAGTACCAGTATTTTAGTATTTAACAATTACAGAATACTTCACACTGGTATTATGCTCACTGTGGAAGCCAGCTCAGTACCTCCTTCATCCACTCAGGTGTTCCCACGCACCCCCTCACTCTTTGTTCTGTCCATCTTTCCTGTTTCTGCTGCCAGGAACACTACCAGACTCCACTATCCTTCCTTAATCCTTTTCTATTTCTCGTGTGTGTTGCACAGTGAGACCATTTAAGCCATTAAACATGTTTGAGCGCTTTGCAAACAAAGGCAAAATCTCTGTACTCAAGGAGTTTACAGCCCAGTAGAGTTGAATAGGACAAGGATACAGGTAAATGTAACACAAGGTAGAAGAAAAATGTTGCATCTTAAATATAAATTAAATACTATAGTCTTTCAAAGGATGAGGAGGATAGATTTTGTGGCGAATCTCTCTCTGTCCCCCATGTTGCAGACAGTAAAGTGGAGGCCCACAGGGAGGAAGTGATTACCTTAGGTGCCAGGATCTGTTTCTCGTATGTATGTAAGATCAGGCACTTCCTAGATATGTCCTTGGCAGCATGACCCTGAGTGGACCAGGGTTCCAGTGTGAATTCTGGGAGCCCTAGGCAAATGAGGCAGTCTGCTTTTTGTGGTCAGGCTTTTGGGAAATGATATATAGTACACCCTCTCTTGGAGGTTCACAGTGACAATTCGTGTATTAAGGGTTCCTAGAAGTTCAACAGAGGAGAGAGCTTTTTTTTTTTTTTTTTTTTTTTTTTTTTGCAGTATGCGGGCCTCTCACTGTTGTGGCATCTCCCATTGTGGAGCACAGGCTCCGGACACGCAGGCTCAGCGGCCATGGCTCACGGCCCCAGCCGCTCCACGGCATGTGGGATCTTCCCGGACTGGGGCACAAACCTGCGTCCCCTGCATCGGCAGGCGGACTCTCAACCACTGCGCCACCAGGGAAGACCCATGAGGGGAGAGCTTTATTCCTCACATCTCCCCTCACATCGCTGAGCCCTGAAGATCCAGCCTTCAGGTCAGAGAAGCCACTGAGCATCCTTGGAGACCTGGTCAGGGTCAGTCCTTCCACTGACTGTTTTGCTCTACTCTGGAAACTAAGAGGAAAGAAGAGAAAGGTCTCTGTGGCCAGCTTGCTTCTTGGGCAGTTATTTGTGTGTTCGTTAAGAATAGTCTTTACCTAAATTTTTGGATGAAGGATATTTATCTCAGCATGTTGGTTGGTGACGCATTCTGGAGCTTATGTCTGAGCCCATGTGTCATTACCTGTGATATAATCCCTTCTCTGGGAACTTTCTATTTTATTTTTTTAATGCTAAAATAATGTACTAACTTTTATTTATTTTAATACTGCTTTAAGAAATAGGTAATAGTATACATTCACATGGCATAAAATTCAAAAGTCAAAAGGGTCTGAAGTGAGAAGTCCTCCCTGAAATCTCTGTCCCCAATAGCCCAGTTTATATTGTTTGTGTGTGTGTGTGTGTGTGTGTGCATGTGTAATCTGTCGCCTTTCTTCCCAAGTGGCCACGGATACACATTGTTATGCATCTGCTCTTTGCACTTAAAAATACATCGTGGTAATAGTGCATTATACGTACATAGAGAGGTTCTCATTTGTTTTAATAGCTGCATTGTATTCCACTGTATGTGCCATCATCTATTTAAGCATGACATTTAGGCTATTTCTAGTCTTTTGCTCTAGTCAAACCTGCAGTGAATAATTTGAGAAATTGAGAACATTGGAAAAATTAGGTATCAGCCTCCTGCCACTAAAACAAATCCAGAAAGTTAGTTGATGATCTGTAAAAACCTTTTCATATATGTGCATAGTAAGGCAGCCTGTATACATAAATCACTAATAAACTGGGGTAGGAAAAAATTCAGATAAATTATGCATACCAGTGAGCACACAGCATAAGGGGAGCTAAAGGCAAATGATCCAAGACCCACAAAGAGTCTGGTGGTTTTATATTTAATGTAAGAGAGAAGTGTCTCATGGATGGTTACCAAATGCCTCAAGGTGCTTAAATAATAATGAAGCTGGTCACGTAGTATTAGTATTTATTGGATTTCTCAATTTTTAAAACTAAGAATGTTCAAAATTGTTTACATTTACTTCTAATAATAGTAAAATAATAATAATTCCAAAAGTTAACATTTATTGAGCATTTACCATATTCAGACACTATTCTAAGTACAGGTATTACCTTATTTAATCCATTATGAGACTGATGCTAATATTATCATCCCCATTTTATTTATTTATTTATTTATTTCATTGAAGTATAGTTAATTTACATTGTGTTAGTTTCAAGTGTACAGCAAAGTGATTCAATTATATTCCTTTTCAGATTCTTTTCCATTGTAGGTTATTACAAAGTACTGACTATAGTTCCCTGCACTACACAGTAGGTCCTTGCTGTTTACCTATTTTATATATAGTTTTGTGTCAAACTCCTAATTTGTCTCCCTCCCATCCCCCTCGCTATCCCCTTTGGGAAACATAAGTTTGTTTTCTATGTCTGTGAGCCCGTTTCTGTTTTGTAAATAAGTTCCGTTGTATCATTATTTTAGATTCCACGTATAAGTGATATCATATGATATTTGTCTTTATCTGACTTACTTAATATATCATCCCCATTTTAGAGATGAGAAAATTGGGCCAACAGAGGTTAAGTAACTCAGCCAGGGTCACGCAGCCAGTGAGCAATGGAGCCAGTTACTGAATGCAGGGCTTCCTCCCGTGACCACGGCTGCCCACTGTGGGGCTTTACTTTCAAGTCTTCTCCACTTCTCTGACAGCATAACAAAAAGAAAATTGAAATTTCTATATTCCTAAAAGTCTCATGGAGGTTGATGGTCAGACTTAAGGCTGTTAAAAGCTGTCTGATGGGCCTATAACTCAAATATATGAGCTGTTGAATATTATGGGAACAACAACCTTTCTCCTGGTGTTGTTCTTTCTGCTTCATGTGCAATGATTCTTGTTTTGTTGTTGTTTTTGTTGATTCTTGTTTTGTTCCCTCAAAGTAAGCTGCTTGAAGTACACATGAAATCACCACAGTGAAAAGGACTTTTTGGTATTTTGCGAAAGACAAATATCCTTCATAGGCCATGATATTGGATTTACTCTTCCCACTATGTTCTTTCAAAGGCTGAATTTATTCTTCAAATAAGCTTCCAGCTGCTTTATGTGGACAAATTTTTTTCTTGTAAGGTCCAGTAGGATCACCAAATTCAATTAAGAAGAACCATCAAGCTCACATTAGAAAAGACGATGACCAGGAACAGTTTATAAACAAAATGTAATGCCTTTCTGCAAACTACTTCTGCACCTTTTTGTATAGGAAATTTGGACATTTCTTGAGTTTAGACATGATTTGCTCTAATTTGTGACTCAAATTATTGATATTTAGCCCTAATTTATATTGGCAGAGGTACTGTCCATGCTTGTAGAATGTAATAGATACTTATAATTTATACAGCCTCCAATTCCAAAAAGCATTTGAGTGGCTACTCAAGGAAGTTAAGCATTGATAAAGTAAAGGTTTGATGACCTTTTTGAAAATAAGAGTCTAAGACCTCAAGTCTTAACTCAGATGTCCTCTCCCACAGGATGCCTTCTTTGATCCTCCTAATAGGAAGCAATCATAGCTTATTTATGTGTAGCCTGAGTGTCAGCTTTTTCTTGCTTTTAAATAATCCCTTCCTTTGCTGTATTCGGAAAAAAAAAAAGAGATTTTGTTATATGCTTATTCCAGTGTTATCCAGTGATAGCCAGTCCTAAGTCATGTGTTGGCACTGTCACTCTCTGTTTTCCATGGGCTACTTCTTTTTTTTTTTTTTTTTTTTTTGCGGTACGCGGACCTCTCATTGTTGTGGCCTCTCCCATTGCAGAGCACAGGCTCCGGACGCGCAGGCTCAGCGGCCACGGCTCACGGGCCCAGCCGCTCCGCGGCATGTGGGATCTTCCCAGACCGGGGCATGAACCAGTGTCCCCTGCATCGGCAGGTGGACTCTCAACCACTGCACCACCAGGGAAGCCTGGGCTACTTCTTTTTTAGCTGCTAAAATGGCCAGGACAAGGGTGAAGAAAGTGAGGTAGCTAGGGAACAAGGTTTAAGTAGGCATTTACTCTAAGAGTTGGGTAGGCACAAGTTTAGGCTACACTAGTCCTGGCCCTTCCCACCTGCCACAGCCTGGAATTCATGGACTTGAGTCCCTTGGAGAGGTGGATGGAGGTGGGGTCTGATCTGCATCACCTCATGGCTGCACACCACAGTGATTAAGAGCATAAATTCTGGAGCTGGACATATTGCTTAATCTCTTTGTACCTCAGTTTCCTCATTTGTAGATTAGGGAAGATGATGCTAAAAATATAACCTACCTTGGTAGGGTGGTTGTGAGTTAATACAGGTAAAGTACAAAGAGCAGCCCTGGCACATGGTAAATATTCAATAAAGCACAGCTTTTCCTCTTACTGCTATTTTCAGTTCTAGTCTCACATACCTCCATGGCACCACCGCCCAGAGCTGTAAAAATATGTTAAACTTTATAAGAAACTTGGAGAAAATTAAGCAGAATTGTAAAAGACAGAGAATTTAAAATTGTCAAGCAAAACATTATTTCCTCAAGACTGAAGGGAAAAGCACCCCCACCCAAATTCCTTTTCTTCTCTATAAAAGTTGTCTCCTTCCCTTGCCACAAGACTTGCATATGGCTTGCCATGGTTGCAGACCCTGAATTGTCATTCTCTGCTCATGCCCCCAAAACCTATCTTTGCAGGAGAAATATTTGGCAGTGTATTTGTTTCAGGTCAGCAATAATATCTGGGGTCATCAGCAGGACAGTTCAGGGTGGGCACTGGCAGCCCATGTCCAGTCTCCTGCAAAATCTCCCAGCCAAATGTACCTCTCTATGGGACATCTGCTTGCTGTCCCCATACTTGCCAGCACTACCTTGATATCCTTTTGGGGTAGTCATTCCTTCTCTATGCTCAGCCATGTGGTTGGGGTAAGATTCTCCCTTAGTTCTAGGGGTAAACTTAAACCACTAAATATATTCTGTACCCCTGGCTCTGGTAATTGGTTCAGGATAGAGCTCAACATAGCCAATCACAAACAATGAAACAAGGAGACTTTTTGGTTTTTTTTTTTTTTTTTTTTTTGCAGTACGCGGGCCTCTCACTGTTGTGGCCTCTCCCGTTGTGGAGCACAGGCTCCGAACGCGCAGGCTCAGAGGCCATGGCTCACGGGCCCAGCCGCTCCGCGGCATATGGGATCTTCCCGGACTGGGGCACGAACCTGCGTCCCCTGTATCGGCAGGCGGACTTTCAACCACTGCACCACCAGGGAAGCCCGAAACAAGGAGACTTTTGCTGGTAATTCTGGCCTCGAGATTTTTGCAGTGGCTTTTTGCTCCCGTGATCTCCCTCTTTCACTAGATATGTATAAGGAGGGATTTAGGATAGGAGCTGCTGCAGCTATTTCAGAATCAGGAGGGCAGAACGAGCCTAAGAATGGCATCAACAGCAGGAACACACACACACACACACACACACACACAGAGAGAGAGAGAGAGAGAGAGAGAGAAAGAGAAGAGTCTTGGGGTCTAGATGCACATAACTAAACCTCTCTGGACTGTTTAGTTATGTGAGACAATCTATTCTTTTTATTGTTTAAGCCAGTTTGAGTTGTGTTTTCTGTTTCTTTCAACATAGTGAACTAATTGATACAGTGTCTGTTTTCTAAGATTCCAGTAGACAGCGAAACGGTCAAAATCAATCTCTCTCTTTCTCTCTCAATACTTTTAGTTACACTTATTTCAGAGGTGAAATTGAAATAGGGGTTTTATCATATTTCCTAAAAATTGTGGATCCTGGTTGATTATATCTTTTTTCATCCACTTATACCCATGTTAACCAAACTTCTCTTTATACTCTTAACACTCAAGGTAAAGAAAGGAGATAGGAATTTTCCCTTGACATAGACTCTGAAATTCTTGCCCTTCCATTGTCTCCATATTCTGAATTGCCTGCCTTTTAGAATAAGAATGCAGCTGAAGGACATCTTTAGTTTCCCTACAGAGCCTTGGGAACAAATTAGATGTTTGAGATAAAAATAATTCTCAAAATGTCATATTTTCAACCTATTTTATATTCATTATTTGGAGGACCTGAAAAGGATGTGCCTATCTCACTTTAATGAAGAGGTTCTACTTCAGGAAAGGCTTTTGTCTGAATGTTGGGGAAAGTGTTATAAAAAGACAATACATTTATAGCAAACCAATTTACAATGTTGTTAGATATTATCTATAAGCAGAGTGATGATGTAATATGTTATACAAACCAAGACACTTGAGGATGAAAGGGGAGAACTATTAATAAGTACATTAAGGTTTTCACTACTGGCCAAGATGGAGCAGCAGGAATTGGAATTACCCTCTCACCTGACACATCTGAACAACCAAAGAACATATATGAAACAACAGTTTTCAAGACCTTGGATATTAGATAACAAAGGACAGGATCCCTGAGGCATAAGAAACAAGTGTTGTGGGTCTTATGATTGCCTGGAGAGTTTTTAGTCTCTAACACAGAAAGGGAGGGACCCAGGTGGACCCAGGTGTTCTTTCTGGCTTGTGGTTGAAGGGAAATTTCTGGGAGTGTAGGAGAAGGTAGCTGGTGTACACAGGGAAGAGTAAATAATAAAGAGGAAATATATATATATATATATATATATATATATATATATATATTATATATATATATATATATATATATATATATATATATAGAGAGAGAGAGAGAGAGAGAGAGAGAGAGAGAGAGAAACACTCTGCAGATCGGTAGAGGGTTCCCCTTAAGAACTCAGTTGACCACTGATCAATGCATGCAGTTGAGAAAACAACCCAAGGCCAGGGAAACAACCACCTGAAAGAATTAAATGGAATTTCTGGAGCTCACACAAGGCATAAATAGTTCTTATTCCCATTAGCCAAAGTGAAAAACCTCATAATTACTGGGCCATCAGGTAGAGTACTCAGAAGACTTTTGCCTCAGTAGGGAGACAAAATTAAAATGTTTTTCTGGTCCTGTTTAATAAAGCTTAAAAACAAGACCCAAGAAGCTCAAACTGTTTCTAAGTGCTTTAATTCTGAACCAAAACAAAGTTCAAGACTTTCCACAGGAATACACAAATATCTAGCACTTAGATTTACAATGTTTGGCATCTAATTAAAACTTGCCAACATACAAATGGAAAGAAAATACAACCTGTGATGAGGTGCAAAATTAATCTATTGAAACCAACCAAGAACTAATAAAGAATAGACGACGACAATGAAAGTTATTATTACTGTATCCCCATCTTCAAGAAGCTTAGAGGAAAGATTTAACATGGTAAGTAAAAGCATAAAAAAAGATTCAAATTGAACTTCCAGAGATGAAAACCACAATGCCTGAAATGAAAAATGTATTGGATGTGATTAACAGCATATTAGAGAATTGCAAAAGAAAAGATTAATGACTTGACAACACAGAAATAAAAACTATTCAAAAATTAAACACAGAGAGAAAAGAGACAGAAAAGGAACAGAGCATCACTGAGCTGTGGGAAAACTTCAAGTGGCCCAGCATACCATTAGGTAACTGGAGTCACCAAAGGTAGGGGGCAGAAAAATTACCTAAATAAATAAGGCCAACAAATTTCCCAAATTCAATAAAAACGGTAACTCATAAATCCAAGAAGCTCAACAAACCCCAAATGTAAGAAATATCAAGAAAACTACATTGAGCTACATGATAATCAGTTTGCTTACAAAAAGTGATAAGGAGAAAATGTTAAAAGTGGCCAGACATAGAAGACACATTAAGTACAAAAGCTCAAAGATAAGAATAACAGCAACTTCTCAATAGAAATGATACAAGCCAGAAAGTAAACATCTTTAAATTACTAAAAGAAAAAAAAAACAAACTCAACATACAATTCTATATCCAATAAAAATATTTTTTAAAATGAAGGAGATATAAAAAAGCCAAGAAAATTCATCACCAGCAGACCTGCAGTATAAGAAATATTAAAGGAAAATCCTTTAGAAAGAGGAAAAATGATATCAGATGGAAATCTGGATCAACCAAAGAGATGAAGAGTATTATATGGGTAAATACAAAACACTTTTTCCTTATTATTTAAGTATCTTTAAAGATAATTGACTTCTTAATGCAAAATTAATAGCAATGTATTGTGGGGTTTATAATGTATAAAGATGTATGGCAAGATGTATGGCAACAACAGCATAAATGTTGGGAACAGAAAAGTGGAAGTATTATTGTTCTGAGGTTCTTATACTATATTTGAAGTGATATCATATTATTCAAAGATAGACTGCATTACACTAAAAATATGTAAACCTTAAAGCAACCACTAAAAATAATAATAAAATATAATAGCTAGGTCAACAAAGTGATAAAATGGTATCATAAAAATTACTCAATTAATCCAAAAAAAGGCAGAAAAGGAGAAAAAGGAAAGAACAGTTGGAACAAACAGAAAACAAATTGCAAGGTGGTAGATTTAAAGCCAACTGTATCAATCTTCACATTAAATGTAAATAGTGAAAATACCACATTTAAAGACAGTGATTGTCAGATTGGATAAGAAAGCAAGAGTCAACTAATATGCTGCTTACAAGAACCACTTCAAATATAAAGACAAATAGGTTAAAAGTAAAAGGATGGGACTTAAGACAGAAGCTTGGGCCATACCACCTGGGACTTGCAGGGATTTCTGTAGGGGAGACAGGCTGCTGGTTCTGCACAGTCATGGTGTCATAGTATATGGCCAGTTCCTCAGGCTAGAGGAGACTCATTAAGGACAGCCAGGTGCCCAGTCAGCCTGGAGCAACTGAGGTGACATGACGTCTTTTAGTGAAAACTGAATGTGGCAAATATGAGAATGATCCAATATTAGAGAAAATATATGAAAAGAGAGAAACCATTCCTGGATTGACGTAACAGCCATGTGCAAAGAAAAACTACAAAGTATGAAGAAAATGTTCCTCTAGGCACAGATGAATTAGAGAAATACCTTCCCAAAGAAACAGAAGCTTTATCTCTCTCCACCCCAAACAAGCACACAAATAAACAAACAAAAAACAACAAAATTATTTTATCATACATATCCTGCCATATCAAAGAGGAAGAACAAATATTCCATTGAAATATTTTTTCAAGATTTGGCTTAAACGGACCTCAGAACTGGGAGCCCTTCTCTGCCATTAACATCAAAGGTTCACAGCAAAAAGGGTAAATGATGGTTAAATTAACCAGTGGAGAAAAGAATGATTAAACAGAATAGCATTTCAGTAAACAGAAAGACAATATTTCAGAACCAGTTACATGGACTGATGCTCCCTTGGGCAATATTTTTGGTGTAACGATTCTAAGCTTCCTGTTATTTGCCTGTGGTATCCCAGCTGATAGAAACCCATACTAATGGCCTTTTCAGCTTCTTTTATATTGGGTCTAAAACATATGATACTGGATATAGCTGAACTTTTCCAAAGGGCTGGGTCACCAAACCTATTTTGCTTTGAGATGAATCCAATTTCCTGGGAAGTCTAGAATAAACTGCACAGAAATGGCTGGGATTTTTATGGTAAAAGAGCAGTAATTGGATTGTATTCCTTGGACTATGTAACTACACTGTTTAGCGATGGTTGTGTTCAATTCATGTAAGTCCCTTTGCTGAAGACATTGTAGTCAGGAGATAAACACATACTGCAGGCACATGTGGAGGCTTGGGGCTGTTGAGCCCTAGAAGATGGTTCTTGATTTGTGCTGATTTGTTTTGTTCAGAAATAGTGAGGGAATCTAAATTTACACACAAAGCCTCTCCCATTCAAAAATTTCTAGAAGTCATCAAAAACAAATTACATTATTTTAATGTTTCACACCATAAAAATTCCACTCCCAAGCTCCTAGACAAATCAAGAGACTGCTTTATCAAACTTTGTTTTGGTTCCTGGGCAAAGATGATTTTATTATTTTTAAAAGTTGAAAACTGCCCATCTGGAAACATCTCACAACTCTGAACATTAAGAAAAAAATTCCTTTTGCTTTTCTGCTTGATTTAGAAAGTAATATTTGCTGGTAAAAGCTTTTCTTTTGTTGTTGTTTTTGCTGTTGTTGAACTATATAACGAAGGGGATATTTCTGCCACTCATAGCCTAAATACTAGGATAAGTTCACAAAACTCATATTTGGCTCATATCTCTAGAGCAATGAAAGATGTACTTTTTTTTTTTTAAAAGGCAATAAAAGGTTCAGATAGTCCTGGCTAAATAAGAGATAGGATTTAAAAATAGCCGCTCACAGTGCTGGTGCTCAGTGGGAAACTCAGTATTGATCGATGGTAGACCATCCTTTGCTGGAACCTATGTAGTAAAAGAAACCTTTAAGCAAAATACTTGAAATATAAAATAAAAGTTACATGGTAGATGGGCTTCCGGGGTGGTGCAGTGGTTGAGAGCCCGCCTGACGATGCAGGGGACACGGGTTCATGCCCCGGTCCGGGAAGATCCCACATGCCGCGGAGCGGCTGGGCCTGTGAGCCGTGGCAGCTGAGTCTGCGCATCTGGAGCCTGTGCTCCACAACGGGAGAGGCCACAACAGTGAGAGGCCTGCGTACCACAAAAAAAAAAAAAAAAAAAAAAAAGTTACATGGTAGAGATTCCTGTGATTACTTTTCTCAAAGAACATTTGTAATCTCATTTCAAATTCTGCTTCTAAGGGACTAGAACTCACTATTGTTATTATTCAAAGCCCAACATTAAGTTTGAAAATCTAAAAAGCCTAAGAATTTTTAAGCTGGATAAAGAGAGATTTCACACAATATTTAATGGATACAGATCCTGAGAAATTTTAAAAATGTAATAGGGGAAGAGTGAGAAAGAAGACAAAATGTGATTTGAGGCATATCAAAAGAGTTCATTTAATGCTACGCCCTGCAGTACAAATTCTATCTTACATACCAAGGTAGCCATCAAAGATTTTCAATGAGGAAAAGAGGAATGGGTTGGGTATTCTAAGAAGAGAAATCTGGCCTGCAGAGCCTGAAATCCTTAATTTCAGTGCTAGGTTTAACTTAGGCATGGAAAGCAATTGGTGTACTATGTATTACAAATACAAGCTGCTGTATCATCTCTCCCAGCCCTTTAGGGCTCCTTACTGTTTCCAAATATGCAGAATTCATGCCCATGCTAACACCTTTAACTTGACATTCATCCCTTGGAGCACAGTATTGTTTTATTTGCAAATCCTACCATTTCTTTAGCTCTGTTTATACCTCACCTCCCCCTTAGTTTTCCTACCCCTTAAGCACATGCTCCACAGAACTCCAATACTTCTTAGCTCTATCATTCCCATAATACTTATTGCAAACTACCTTGTAGTGTGGGCTTCTGCATGTGTCTCTGAAATCAACTGACTACAATGTCCTTGAGTGAGGGGACAATGACTTATGTGAATTGAACAAAACCCTCTCCCTCCACCATTAAATTATATAAAATAAAGCTCAGGTGGTAACCTGAGCTTGATAGATGCAACACACATAAATATTACCCCGCATACTCTACCAGTCTCTTCATTGTAGTCCAAAGCTAGAGATAAGCATTTCAGTCTTTATAATTCAATTTGTAGGTTCCATGCTGTCTGCAATTTTCCCTGAGGAGGATTATAATTCAATACTAAGGAGACAAATGGCAACATTATTTTGCAGTTCTTACCATCAAGAGATGGAGTCTATTTCTCTACGCTTTGAATCTCAGTTTGGCCATATCATTTGTTTTGGCCAGTGGGACATTAGCAAGCATGGCATAAGCAGAGGCTTGACCAGTGCTTGTTCACTGGGACTTGTTCTCTGTCTTACTGTTTTTGGAACCCAGCTGCCACGTGAAAAAGCCCAGAGTAGCCTGCTGGACATTGGAGACATGACCCAGCTACTCTGTTTTCCCAGCTAACCACCAGACATGCAAGCGAGCCACCCAGGACCAACCAGACCCCAGCTAATCCACCAGCTGACAGCAACCACATGAGTGAATCCAGGTATGACCAGTAGAGGAACTGCTTAACCAAGTCCAGCCCAAATGCTGACCTATGGAAGTTTGAACTAATGTATAATTATTTTTAAGCCTCCAAGTTTGGGAAAGTTTTGTTATAGACTGCAAAATCAAACTGATTGTGTATATAATAAAATCAAGTATTAAAAATTTCATTTTCATGCATATTTGACAGAAATCCTACTGTGCTTTAAGGAAGATTGTACACAACTTCTTCAGAACATTTTAGTCAAGAATTTAAGAATTATTCTTCCTGGCTGAATCTAGGAAAAACAAACAAACAAGAGAAATAAAAAGAGTCACACTGGTAAATTCATTAAGTTAAATAAACTACATTCCATCACCTTGTAGCAGGAACAGCTTCTTCCTTCCTTTCCTAGAAGGCAACATAGAAATAAAAGTCTATAACATGTAAGAAAAGGACAGGATTACAACTTCCTATTCAGCTAATATGATTCCTTCTTTACAAATATTTCTTTTTGGTTGCTCAAATTCTTCAACAGACAACAACATAAACAGAACTAACATAGTCCAGGAACTAAGCCAAGAACTCTTCATGGATGATCTTTTAAAATTCTCCCTGTGACTCTATGAAGCGAACACTGCTCTGATGCCCATGTTACAAATGAAGAAACTGGCTTTAAACTGCTTAAATAACTTGTCCAGGTGAATATTTAAATAGTAAAGTGGTAAAGCTGCAATTTGAATCCAGGCAGTCTAGATTGATTCTTAATCAAGGGTCTATACTCTTGACTAAGGTGCTATACTGCCTCCCAAATAAAGAGCTAAAACAAAACAATCTGTAAGGACTGCTTTATATTTTAGTACCCTACTTTGGAGAATGAGAAGGGATAGTTTCACTCTTATTTTATCTGTCATTTGTAGGCCTTGAAGCTCAAAAGAAAAGGTGTAATCATTAGGCTACTTCCATGTTGGATTCCATCATTTTCCACTTTCTACTATTTAAAATTATTTTCCATTATTTTTAGTCTTCATGTGTAGGATTTCAGCCATAGCAGGGAATGATGTGTCTTTACAGTAATGAAATCCTGGTTAATATCAGAATATGAGAGATAAGGGCCCCTTCTATTCCAGAAGAATTATAGTAGGGTCCCAAAGCAAGAGATTAAGAAGATTTCTAGATCCATGCAACAACCACAGAGACCTGAACATTGCAGAACCCACTTGTAACTCAATTTATTACATTAATCAAATAAACTCGCATTACTGAAGTGTTCTGCATATTGTAATGTGTTATACAAATGTATAAAGTGTTCATTGTTTTTTGCTAAATCAATTCTTTTTTTTTTTTTTTTTTTTTTTTTTTGCGGTACGCGGGCCTCTCACTGTTGTGGCCTCTCCCGTTGCGGAGCACAGGCTCCGGACGCGCAGGCTCAGCGGCACAGGCTCACGGGCCCAGCCGCTCTGCGGCATGTGGGATCTTCCCAGACCCGGGCATGAACCCGTGTCCCCTGCATCGGCAGGTGGACTCTCAACCACTGCGCCACCAGGGAAGCCCTAATTCAATTCTTTAGAATTGTAGACACGATAGAAAAAAAAAAGGATGGCAAGGCCATAAAGCTAACAGAGATTGAATTTCATTTCTGATTCTGTTATGAGCTTCTGTCTGACAGCAAAGCATCCTGGGAATATCTTTGGCTCCTTTGACAACTTGATGACAGCCTAACAACGCTATTTACACGACCAGCTGCATACTTGAGTCACTTGTAGACCACTATGTAGTGTTATAAAACAGAAAGGCATTTACTTACTTTTACCAAATCATTCAAAGTTTCTGAGCCTCAGTTTCCTTCTCTGTAAAATGGGCATCATAAGATTGTTGTGAGATAAGGATAAATGCATATGAAGATGCTGCTATAAGAATCTATGCATTCATTAGTATTACATTCATTTTATGTGAAAAACATGTACCAAGACATTAATACAACATAGTACATTCAAAATCTGGGTCTCTAAGCCAGTGATTCCCCAAAAGGTCTCATTACTGTTTGTTTGCAACCATATTGGAAGGATATAAACACTCCATCCTCAACAAATTCTCTCTGTCCTTACAATGTTTTCCTTGCCCCTCTCTCCCTTTTCTCCACCCTATCTTTTCTAAGAGTCTTCTGTAACTACAGTATATACCCAGCCATCATTAATATTTTACAGTTCTCTGTAACTGTCTTCCCATGACCTTTATTTTCCCTTGTTTGCAGACGTGTGAAAGACGAGTCAATCCCTGGCTTAATGCTTAAAAAGATGATGGTTTTCTCAGAAACTGAAATAGAGAACAGTCCTTAGTTAAACTACTATCTATATTTAAGATCAGAATGCGCCTTTTAAAAGTTACAAAGAATGTGTTGCTATGAACAAAGATTCTCTGAGTGTTGATTGAAGCAAACTCCCATAACACAATGTTTAAAATCTGATAACGTGCTACTGGTTAAAAAGATTCGCTAGGATGAGCTGACCTAAAATGATCAAGTTTGCGGATACACAAATGAGAAGATATGGGGAATTTTGTAAGGTCATTTATGCTGACTCCGTCTTTGGAAGAGATCCTCAGACATCTCTTTCTGTCTCCACAACAGAAATAATCTGAGGCGTCCGTAGTGACGAGGATTTTACTCGGGGTTGGACCTTGTACCAGCCCTCTTGTAAACTTTTCAGTCTTCCTCAGTGCTCCCGGGGTATGGGAGGTGGGCGGGGATTATTATTCTTTACATGGTTACAGTCTACAGTTATTGAGCTAATGAGAGACTGAGCTGGGACTAAACCCAGCACTCTCAGACTCCAAAGCGCTGAGGTTCCTCTCTGACATAACCTCCACCCGGAAACTCCTTTCCTTGTGGGAGGACCTCTCTCTGCTGTTTTCCAGGGCTACTCTTGGCCCAGACTGTATGTCTTCTTTGGCACCCTCCTCCTTGCCTCTCTTCATTTCTCCTCCTTGCTCCCTCACCTTGCCTGATTTCCCCGCATCATTCAGTCTCCTCCCCTCCCCACCCCCGTACCATGACCACGTGGGGTCCTTCACCGGGACCCAGGCAGGCTCGTACCTCCTGGATCCTGCCAGGAGGGGGAACAGTGCTCTTCAATTATCTTCCTCGAGACTAACTCCTTCATGGCTACAAAAAACTCATTAAAGGTCAACAGAAGCTCGATGTCATTCTTCTTGGGGTTGTTTGGATATTTCAATAGGAGGCAGAATAGTGGCAGAGTTTAAGCAGTGGAATGGGCAGGTGAAGCTGGGACAGGGCATTTGGTCAGGGAAATGGTTTTAGCGTAAGTTAGAGGGGGTAGCAGCCGCTTTGACAAGGGAAAGAGCGCAGCTGCAATCAACTGGCAAAGCCTGCTTTAGCCAGGGTGCAGGATAAGATAGAAATTTGTATTTCTGACTCTGGTGCAGCCAAGGCTTGGAAGAGGTGAACCTCAAGGCATGTTTGGTGGGTGATGAATAGACAGTTCAGTTGGAGGTCTCCTACTTAAGGAGAATTCCTGCTATTGTGGCCCCTAATTTTTGCCCATTTCCCTTTCCTTGCCTCCATTTCCATTTTGACCCTTGGATGTGCACAGATCTGAGACCCTGGGTCACCCTGAGAGGGAGAAAAGGTATTTCACCACTGCATCCAGCCATCCCTGTGACGGGGTATAAAGAACATTGGTGGGTGACAGATGCTAAGGTGGCTGTGAAGCCTGTGAGTAGGATTAGGATGAATAAGCCTAGCAGTCTTTGTTAGGGGTCAAAGCATCAGGGCCCTGGGGGGAAGGAGGACAGCAGAGGGTCCACCACCTCAGAGGGTCAGCGGGCACTTCTTAGTGCTTGTAATGCTGTTTCCTGGTGTGTGACCTGTCATCCTCTGGTACCCTGCACCCCGCCCCCGCCACCACAAGGGGGGCAGAAGTCCAGAGATATATGCAGCTTGCCCCTGGAGGTAAATGGTCCTGGGGATGATTCAGACCTTACTTACCCCCTTCTGCTCATTTTCTTATCACCTTGCAGTTCAGTTTCACATGCTGCTTAAAGCATTATTTCCTAAAATAATGAGAAACAGCCATTTCACATCCCTTTCCCAGGAATGCCTAAATTGTGGGTTTATTTTTTTCTGAACCTGTCAGTAGGGTTCAATTATATTCCTGTCTTTTTCAGATATGTAAAAAGTAGGGCTTTCTCTATAATTCAAGATGGCTCTCTACAACAACAAAAGCAGGAAGGTAAACATGAGGAATGGAAAAGGAAACTAAAGGAGAAATTATATTCTAACCAGAAGGGTCCCCATTTCTAGAGCATCAGCATAGGTAGATTTCACCCAGGTTTAGAGTGGAAACAAACTGGTTGATGGCTCTCTTTAATTTTTCTTTTTGAGAGAACATATTTGCTAAGACCTTAAAGTACACGATGTTTCTGAAGACAAATGTGAAATATTTGAAGTACAAATATAAGCACGGGAGAAAACAACAAAACAATGATCCTTCTGCTGAAGCCTCATGAAATGCAGAAAATATTTTCTTTTTCCTCAAGACTATTTCTCAAGGTAAATCCATTTGGATCACAATACAGGAGGGAGAGAATAATTCAGGTGAACTAAGGCTAAGGAGAAAATTAGGCATGAAAAACTTTTCTGTCATTCTTCCTAAAATAGAATGGTAGATACACAATCTCTTATGGAATATATTAACATGATGTAGAGAACTTGAGAAATGGAATTGGAAAAAGTGAAGCCTAATATAATCCAATATCTGGTTATCAGTAAAGGAGAATTACACAGAGTCCTTAAACACTTAAGATCACAATGAACCAAAGGTGCTGGGAACAGAGCTGTAAGTCTAGGAAGGAGTTGGAATGTATTTTCTCCAATTATTGCTGTTACAGATGTAATAGATTAATCCATCCACCTCATAAAAATTAAAAATATTACAGATAAGGCTAAATTCTTTCTTTGTCTACCACCCACATCCTAGTGCCCTCAGCCCAGGAAAATTTTTGTGTATATTCTTGCATATATTTACTTACGCACTTACAAATATTTATTACCTGGAGAAAAGGTATATTATTGTTTTGGTGAGCATACTTTTTTTAAAAAACACAAATGGTAAATTCTATATGTGTAGTTGTGCAACTCTTTTTCCTTCAACAATACATCTTCGAGATAATCTCCATGTTAGTATGTCTAACACTATCTCATAGAGAACATATCTCACATTATAAGCATAAATCTCAACTATTTTTATTTTTTAACTGATGCATAATATACCATAGTGAAGATAGGCTTAGGTTATTTGACCATTCCCCTATTGAAGGACATTTAGCGTGTTTCCAATTTCACTTTAACGTATCTTGAACATGCCTTCTTGGTCATATGTGCAAATTGTTTCTTTAGGGAAGATACTAAAAAACAAATTTACTGGGGTGTAAGATATGTACCATGTAGAATTCTGTTAGCTGGAGATCAGAATACATATTTACCTACACTCTGCCTACAGTTGATATTATCAAACATTTAATTTTTTGTCAATCTGATGGGTTAAAAATGGTATATCATTGTTTTAATTTTTATTTTCTTGATTTTTAGTGGAAATGAGCATTATTTTTTAGGTGCTTGATGCCCTATTTGTATTTTGCTTCTGTGAATTGCCTGCTTGCATTTTTTTTGGGGGGGTGGTGGAATCCGTTTTTACAATGGATTGTTTGTGCTCCCTCCCATTTTTAGAGATTTTTCTTTTTCTATTCCAGAAACCAATCTTTTGTCTATCACATATGTTGAAGTATCTTCTCCTAATATAACACTTAAAAAAATCTTTTTCTTCATCATATTATTTGTCATATGAAGGTTTTAATTTTGAAGTACCTAACTTTAGCAGTCCTTCTCTTATAATTTTTTGTTTTTGTGTTCTAAGAAGGAACTACCTACCCAAGGTCATACATGTATTTTCATTTTTTTAATACTTTTATGTACTTTTATCTTATCTTTAGGACTTTAATCCAATTGGAATTTATCTTGTAACTAGCATGAAATTAAGATGTATCTTATCTTTTTTCCAATGGATATTCAGTTGATCTGGTACCATCTGTTAAATAATCTGCCCACTGATTTGAAATGCCACTTTAGCATATACTAAATTTCCATGTATATGTGGGATTTCTGTTCTAGTCCAAAGATCGACTTTATTCTTTTTCCAATACTATATTGCTTAAGTTACTATAGCTTATTTAAAGCTTGATGTAGGAAGTGAAAAGTCCTAGAATTTGTTCTTCACTTACAAAATTACCTTGATTATTGCTTTGTGTTGAATTTTTCATATGAATTTTAGTATGGTCTTGCCAAGTTACATAAAAAATAATTGGGAGATTTTTATTACAATTGCATTAACTTTATAGATTAATTTGTGGAGAATTAAGTGTTCACAAGTATTGAATCTCCTGGTTCACAACCAGATATACTCTCCAGTAATATTTTATAGTTTTCTCTAAAAGGGTCTTGAACATCTTGATAAATTTATTCAAGGTACTTTATAGTTTTGTTACCATTGTGAATTGTGTATTTTGCAATTGCTCAATGCAGGTGTATAGAAAAGGGTTGTACTTTTAAAATCTTTTTTCATAACAGAAGTTTCCTATGTGAAGAAGACTTTCCCTTTTCAATGTTGAGGAAAAGCTTTGATGGGGTTCAGGGCAGGCTGCCCCACAATATGTCATTTTGGCATATTGATTATTTTAAATTGAAGTTATTTAGGAACAGCCAGTCCAAGAAGGACACTCTGGCCCTCCTTTGTCCCTTTGAGAGCAGCAAATAAATCTTCCATGTGAGAGGTACCCTCCTCCCTGCACCAAGAGGTAAAGAGACATCCTTATCTCCAGAGATAGGGAATTCAGGGCTGAGAAAGCTGTGTAAATAAACTTTGCTTAGATTCTTCACTAATTAGTATCCAAGCCTAAGTTTCTCTGTCATGTCAGTTCTTCACAAATTTATTGTTTCTTTGCCTAAAAGGCATAAGAGCTGATTGCTTTGATCGCTTCTTTTGAGTCTCATATTTCTATGACCTCCTGTACGAAAGAATTAAATTTGTTTTTCTCTTGTTAACCTGTCCTAGGTCAATTTAATTCTTCACCCTGCCAAAAAGAACCAAGAGGAGTAAGGGGAAATTTTCTCTTCCCTGACAGCTTTTAAAAGAGCGAGGAGAAATGCCTTCAAATGTTCCTTTCATCCAGAAGTCAGGTGTACTTGCTGATGTTTGCAGTAACCTGGGAGTTACCTAATGTTCTGACTGTTTCAGGGCAGTTTCTCTTGCTCCTCTGACCATGCCTATGAATGAGTTCTGGTATTTAAATCAAATAAGGTCAAATAGATATTAATCTTGAAGAAAGGTAGATAGCCTTAGAAAAGAAGAAAGCCTTAAAGAAAGGTAGATAGATTTTTAGAAAAAAACAGTAAATACAGATTGGAAACCTTTTGTGCAAGACACAGTTAGTTACTGTGAAGTGTATAAAAATGATTCAGATATTTCCCCTGTCCTCAAGGAACTTACAATAGAGTTAGAAGCAGATGTGTTTTCAGAAGCTCAGGGTCCACAAATTCAGTAAAGGTAACAAACTAACATTCACTGAATGAGCACTGTATACCAGAAACATATTTATTTCTTTATTTAATCCTTGTAAAAACCCCATACAAATCCATGTAAAAACCCAGGGGACATTATCATTATTACCATTTAGAGGTGAACTTCCGTGTATAGGAGTATATAATAAATAATTTGACTGGCCTTTGTCCCCCATTTCCGAGAGGGAACCCCTAAACACTTAGAGTTGCCCTGAGTGATAGGAGTGCCTTTGTTATTCATGGTGGGCTGCTTAGATCACACCTGATAGCTTATGTCAGTGAGGTGACTCATGGTGGTCCCTTAGATTGCGTGAATGAGATGACTCATGGGGGCTGGACAGCCAGAAAGACCAACCCTATGATTAGAGGGTTGGGACTTTAAGCCTTGTGATATTAGCCCAACCTCCAGGGAGGGGAGAGGGCTGGAGGCTGAGTCCCATCACCTAGCCAATGATTCAATCAATAATGCCTATGTAATAAAACACCAGTTAAAACCTCTGTGCACTAAAGATCGGGCGAGCTTCCCTGGTTGGTTCCCTGAATATTATCACATATCACAGCCAAGAGGAGGCAGTGCCGTCCCGGACTCCATGGAGAGAGGATGGTTGGAAGCTTCGTGTTTGGGACTCTTCCAGAACTCCTGTAGGTTCTCTCTTTGTCTGGTTCTGATGGTATCCTTTTGCTATCATAAAATTGTAATCATGAGTACAGCACTTTCCTGAGTTCTGTGAATCACTGCAATGAATTATTGAACCTTAAGGGGCTCATTGGAACCCCTGAATTTAGAGCCAGCTGATCAGAAGGGAGAGTGGACCTGGGGACCCCAAATTGGCAGCTGGTGTCTGAAGCAAGGGCAGTCTTGTGGAGGAGGACTGTGCCCTTCACTCGTGAAGTATGGTCCAACTCTGGATAGATAGTTGGTGTCACAAGTCATTGCAGGAAGTCTCCTTGAGTAAAGCGAAGGCCTGCCCTCCAACTTATCTTTCTTAAGTTTCAGTGTTTGCATGTTTTGTACGCAGATGGGGGAGGGGCAAATTTCCATCCTTAATTTCCATTCTCCGTGGTGTATGTAACCATGCTGTGGCCTTCATGTGCATAGGCAGGCAGGGATGAGCTAGGGGAAAAGCTCAATATATGTAATCAGTAAGTCCAGGTCTAAGGGTTGCATTTTCTCCTTAACATCAGAATGTGCCAAAGAAACCAGGCATCAGGGCTGTGGAGAGCTGGAGGAAGACTCCTCAAAAAGAAATCTCCCAGACAAGGATTCTGGGAGTCTCTTGGATCATATTCATCTTGTGCCTTAATTAATAGGCAGCTAAGCACAGAATGTGTAAAATGCAATTAAGATGCAGACATGAGTCAATTTTATAGCCACTGGCTCAGAAAACATGTGCTTCCTGCTTGAGAACTAAAAGGTTTTTTCACACCATGCAGCAAGAATTACACACGTTAACCTTTTTTTAAAGTTGGTAATTTCATTGAACAATGTTCCGTGTTCAGTCTACACTGACTAAGCCATAGTATGCAGTGTGGACAGCAGTCCCACCTCTCACACCAAACTTCTAGGGCATTTTCCTGCTCATAGGGTTACAAAAATTCTAGTCACCAGATAGTTCTATGAAAAGAATTCTGAAGAAAATGTCCTTTCTTAGCCAATGAAAGTTTCTCAGAAGTGTCAACCTGGTGGGTGTTTGAGTTCTTGGGCAGGGTTGGAACTCTTATCCATTTAACCAGGGGCTGAAATGGCACTGGTGACTTTTCTGAGTGAAGCCTCAGCAGGTCTTACCCATTCTCTATGGCTGGGACAGCAGAAGTGATTTCTTCCAAAGCTGGAGGGGCCACAGCTGGATTGTGTGCCTCATTCTTCATGGTGGGTGGTTATTTAGAACATCTCTGAGCTGTGGCCACTGTTCCTATAGGGAAGAAGAAATCATAAAGGAAAATCTCTGTTTATGACATCTGTGTCATTTCCTAGGGTTGGTAAATTACTACAAATTTGGTGCCTTAAAACAACAGAAATTATTATTTTTTTAATTGAAGTATAGTTGATTTACAATGTTGTGTTAGTTTCAGGTGTACAGGAAAGTGACTCAGATTTCTTTTCCATTATAGGTTATTATAAGATATCAAATATAGTTCCCTGTGCTATACAGTAGGTCCTTGAGGTTTACCTATTTTATATATAGTAGTGTGTATCTATTAATCATAACCTCCTCCCCAACCCCTTTACCCTTTGGGAACCATAAGTTTAAAACAACAGAAAGTTATTGTCTCACAGCTCCGGGGAACAGACAAAATCAAGGTGTCATCAAGGCCACACTTCCTCCGAAGTCTCTAGAGGAGAATCCTTCCTTGCCTCTCTCAGTTTCTGGTGACTCCAGGCATTTCTTGGCTTGTAGCTGCATCACTCCAAATTATGCTTCTGTCTTCACACGCTTTCTTCCCTGTGTCTGTGGCCAAATCTCCTTCTCCTTTCTCTGATAAAGACACCAGTCATTAGATTTGGGACCCACCCCTAAATCTGGGATGATTTCATCTCAAATTATTTAACTAATTACATCTGCAAAGACTCTATTTCCAAATAAGTTCACAGTGTGAGGTTCTGGGTGGACATGAATTTTCGTGGAACACTATGAAACCCAATACATCATCCAAAGATGCAGATATGAGTAATGCTTTTTTCTGATCTAATCTTTTTTGAGCCTTAATTCCCTGATTTATAAACTGAGGCTAATGACGACACCCAGCCCAACTACTACACCAGGTTGTTAAGGTTAAATGAGATAATTGATGTGAAAATGCTTTATAAACTATTATAAGAGTAATGGGATAAATATATAATGGAATATTTTTTTAACATCTTTATTGGAGTATAATTGCTTTACATTGTTGTGTTAGCTGCTGCTGTAAAACAAAGTGAATCAGCTATATGTAAACTAATATCATCATATCCCTCCCTCTTGTGTCTCCCTCCCTTCCTATCCCACCCCTCTAGGTGGTCAAAAGCACCAAGCTGATCTCCTTGTGCTATGCGGCTTCTTCCCACTAGCTGTCTATTTTACATTTGGTAGTGTACATATGTCAATGCCACTCTCTCACTTTGTCTCAGCTTACCCTTCCTCCTCCCTGTGTCCTCAAGTCCATTCTCTAAGTCTGCATCTTTATTCCTATGCTGCCTCTAGGTTCTTCAGAAGCATTTTATTTTTTTTAGATTCCATATATATGTGTTAGCATACGGTATTTGTTTTTCTCTTTCTGACTTACTTCACTCTGTATGACAGACTCTAGATCCATCCACCTCACTACAAATAACTCAATATCGTTTCTTTTTATGGCTGAGTAATATTCCATTGTATATATGTGCCACATCTTCTTTATCCATTCATCTGTTGATAAACACTTAGGTTGCTTCTATGTCCTGGCTATTGTAAATAAAGCTGCAATGAACATTTTGGTACATGACTCTTTTTGAATTATGTGTTTCTCAGGGTATATGCCCAGTAGTAGATTGCTGGGTCGTATGTTAGTTCTATTTTTAGTTTTTTAAGGAAAGTCCATACTGTTCTCCATAGTGGCTGTATCAATTTACATTTCCACCAACAGTGCAAGAGGGTTCCTTTTTCTCCACACCCTCTCCAGCATTTATTGTTTTTAGATTTTTTGATGATGGCCATTCTGACTGGCGTGAGGTGATAACTCATTGTAGTTTTGATTTACATTTCTCTAATGATTAGTGATGTTGAGCATCCTTTCATGTGTTTGTTGGTAATCTGTATATCTTTGGAGAAATGTCTATTTAGGTCTTCTGCCCATTTTTGGATTGGGTTGTTTGTTTTTTTGATATTGAGCTGCATAAGCTGCTTGCATATTTTGGAGATTAATTATTTGTCAGTTGCTTCATTTGCAAATATTTTCTCCCATTCTGAGGGTTGTCTTTTTGTCTTGTTTACAGTTTCCTTTGCTGTGCAAAAGCTTTTAAGTTTCATTAGGTCCCATTTGTTTATTTTTGTCTTTATTTCCATTTCTCTAGGAGGTGGGTCAAAAAGGATCTTGCTGTGATTTATGTCATAGAGTGTTCTGCCTATGTTTTCCTCCAAGAGTTTGATAGTGTCTGGCCTTACATTTAGGTCTTTAATCCATTTTGAGTTTATTTTTGTGTATGGTGTTAGGGAGTGTTCTGATTTCATTCTTTTACATGTAGCTGTCCAGTTTTCCCAGCACCACTTATTGAAGAGGCTGTCTTTTCTCCATTGTATATCCTTGCCTCCTTTATCAAAGATAAGGTGACCATATGTGCATGGGTTTATCTTTGGGCTTTATATCCTGTTCCATTGATCTTTATTTCTGTTTTTGTACCAGTACCATACTGTCTTGATTACTGTAGCTTTTTAGTATAGTCTGAAGTCAGGGAGCCTGATTCCTCCAGCTCCGTTTTTCGTTCTCAAGATTGCTTTGGCTATTCGGGGTCTTTTATGTTTCCATACTTATTGTGAAATTTTTTGTTCTAGTTCTGTGAAAAATGCCATTGGTAGTTTGATAGGGATTGCATTGAATCTGTAGATTGCTTTGGGTAGTAGAGTCATTTTCACAATGTTGATTCTTCCAATCCAAGAACCTGGGTATATCTCTCCATCTGTTTGTATCATCTTTAATTTCTTCTATCAGTGTCTTATAGTTTTCTGCATACAGGTCTTTTGCCTCCTTAGGTAGGTTTATTCCTAGGTGTTTTATTCATTTTGTTGCAGTGGTCAAAGGGAGTGTTTCCTTAATTTCTCTTTCAGATTTTTCATCATTAGTGTATAGGAATGCCAGAGATTTCTGTTCATTAATTTTGTATCCTGCTAATTTACCAAATTCATTGATTAGCTCTAGTAGTTTTCTGGTAGCATCTTTAGGATTCTCCATGCATAGTATCATGTCATCTGCAAACAATGACAGTTTTACTTCTTCTTTTCTGATTTGGATTCCTTTTATTTCTTTTTCTTCTCTGATTGCTGTGGCTAAAACTTCCAAAGCTATGTTGAATAATAGCAGTGAGAGTGGGCAACCTTGTCTTGTCAAGAATCTTACTGGAAATTGTTTCAGTTTTTCACCATTGAAAACGATGTTGGCTGTGGGTTTGTCATATATGGCCTTTATTATATTGAGGTAAGTTCCCTGTATGCCTACTTTCTGGAGAATTTTTATCATAAACCGGTGTTAAATTTTGTCGGAAGCTTTTTCTGCATCTATTGAGATGATCATCTGGTTTTTCTCCTTCAATTTGTTAACATGGTTTATCACATCGATTGATTTGCATATATTGAAGAATCCTTGCATTCCTGGGATAAACCCCACTGGATCAGGCTGTATGATCCATTTAGTGTGCTGTTGGATTCTGTTTGCTAGTATTTTGTTGAGGATTTTGGCATCTGTGTTCATCACTGATATTGGCCTGTAATTTTCTTTTTTTGTGAAATCTTTGTCTGGTTTTGGTATCAGGGTGATGGTGGCCTAGTAGAATGAGTTTGGAAGTGTTCCTCCCTCTGCTATATTTTGGAAGAGTTTGAGAAGGATAGGTGTTAGCTCTTTTCTAAATGTTTGATAGAATTCGCCTGTGAAGCCAGCTGATCCTGGGCTCTTGTGTGTTGGAAGATTTTTAAATCACAGTTTCAATTTCAGTGCTTGTGATTGGTCTGTTTATATTTTCTATTTCTTCCTGGTTCAGTCTTGGAAGGTTGTGCATTTCTAAGAATTTGTCCATTTCTTCCAGGTTGTCCATTTTATTGGCATATAGTTACTTGTAGTAATCTCTCATGATCCTTTGTATTTCTGCAGTGCCAGTTGTTACTACTTCACCTTTCTCATTTCTAATTCTATTGATTTGAGTCTTCTCCCTTTTTTTTCTTGATGAGTCTGGCTAATGGCTTATTAATTTTGTTTATCTTTGCGAAGAACCAGCTTTTAGTTTTTTTGATCTTTGCTATCGTTTCCTTCATTTCTTGTTCATTTATTTCTGCTCTGATCTTTATGATTTCTTTCTTTCTGCTAACTTTGGTTTTTTTTTAAATTCTTCTTTCTCTAATTGCTTTAGGTGTAAGGATACGTTGTTTATTTGAGATTTTTCTTGTTTCTTGAGGTAAGATTGTATTGCTCTACACCTCAGAACTGCTTTTGCTGAATCCCATAGGTTTTGGGTCATCGTGTTTTCAGTGTCATTTGTTTCTAAGGTTTTTTTAAAATTTTGTCTTTGATTTCTTCAGTGATCTCTTGGTTATTTCATAGCGTATTGTTTAGCCTCCATGTGTTTCTATTTTTTACTGTTTTTTTTCCTGTAGTTGATATCTAGTCTCATAGCATTGTGGTCAGAAAAGATACTTGATATGATTTCAATTTTCTTAAATTTACCAAGGCTTGATTTGTGACCCAAGATATTATCTATCCTGGAGAATGTTCCATGAACACTTGAGGAGAAAGTGTTCTGTTGTTTCAGAATCCAAAAACAATTCTGTTTTTTTTTGGATGGAATGTTCTATAAATATCAATTGAGTCCATTTTTAAAAATGTATGATTTAAAGCTTGTGTTTCCTTATTTATTTTCATTTTGGTTGACCTGCCCATTGGTGAAAGTGGGGTGTTAAAGTCCCCTACTATGATTGTGTTACTGTGGATTTCCCCTTTTATGGCTGTTAGCATTTGCCTTATATATTGAGATGCTCCTATGTTGGGTGCATAAATACTTACAATTTTTATATCTTCTTCTTGGATTGATCCCTTGATCATTATGTAGTGTCCTTCTTTGTCTCTTGTAATTGTCTTTATTTTAAAGCCTATTTTGTCTGATATGAGAATTGCTACTCCAGCTTTCTTTTGATTTCCATTTGCATGGAATATCTTTTTTCCATCCCCTCACTTTCAGTCTGTATGTGTCCCTAGGTCTGAAGTGGGTCTCTTGTAGACAGCATATATATGGGTTTTGTTTTTGTATCCATTCAGCCAGTCTATGTCTTTTGGTTGGAGCATTTAGTCCATTTACATTTAAGGTAATTATCAACATGTATGTCCCTATTACCATTTTCTTAATTGTTTTGGGTTTGTTATTGTAGGTCTTTTCCTTCTTTTGTGTTTTCTGCCTAGAGAAGTTCCTTTAGCATTTGTTGTAAAGCTGGTTTGGTGGTGCTGAATTCTCTTAACTTTTGCTTGTCTGTAAAGTTTTTAATTTCTCCATTGAATCTGAATGAGATCCTTGCTGGGTAGAGTAATCTTGGTTGTAGGTTTTTCCCTTTCATCACTTTAAATATGTCCTGCCACTCCATTCTGGCTTGCAGAGTTTCTGCTGAAAGATCAGCTGTTAACCTTATGGGGATTCCCTTGTATGTTATCTGTTGCTTTTCCCTTGCTGCTTTTAATATTTTTTCTTTGTATTTAATGTTTGATAATTTTATTAATATGTGTCTTGGTGTGTTTCTCCTGGGATTTATCCTGCAGGGGACTCTCTGTACTTCCTGGACTTTACTGACTATTTCCTTTCCCATATTAGGGAAGTTTTCACCTATAATCTCTTCAAATATTTTCTCAGTCTCTTTCTTTTTCTCTTCTTCTGCGACCCCTATAATTTGAATGTTGGTGTGTTTAATGTTGTCCCAGTAGTCTCTAAGACTGTCTTCCATTCTTTTCATTCTTTTTTTTTTATTCTGCTCTGTGGTAGTTATTTCAACTATTTTGTTTTCCAGTTCACTTGTCTGTTCTTCTGCCTCAGTTATTCTGCTATTGATTCCTTCTAGAGAATTTTTAATTTCATGTATTGTGTTGCTCATCATTGTTTGTTTGCTCTTTAGTTCTTCTAGGTCTTTGTTAAACCTTTCTTGTATTTTCCCCATTCTATTTCCAAGATTTTGGATCATCTTTACTATCATTACTCTGAATTCTTTTTCAGGTAGTCTGCATATTTCCTCTTAATTTGTTTGGTCTGGTGGGTTTTTACCTTGCTCCTTCCTCTGGTGCGTACTTCTCTGTCTTCTCATTTTGCTTAACTTGCTGTATTTGGGGTCTCCTTTGTGCAGGCTGCATGTTTGTATTTCCCAGTTTTTGGTGTCTGCCTGCAGTGGCTAAGGTTTGTTCAGTGGGTTTGTAGGCTTCCTGTTGGAGGGGACTCATGCCTGTGTTCTGGTGGATGAGGCTGGATTTGTCTTTCTGGCGGGCAGGACCATGTCCACTGGTGTGTTTTGGGGTGTCTGTGAACTTAGTATGATTTTAGGCAGCCTCTCTGCTAATGGGTGGGGTTGTGTTCCTGTCTTACTAGTTGTTTGGCATGGGGGGTCCAGCACTGGAGCTTGCTGGTCGTTGAGTGGAGCTGGGTCTTAGTGTTGAGATGGAGATCTCTGGGAGAGCTCTCGCCGACTGATATTATTTGGGGCCAGAAGGTCTCTGGTGGTCCAATGACCTGAACTCGGCTGTTGCGCCTCAGAGGTTCAGGCCTGACACCTGGCTGGAGCACCAAGACCCTGTCAGCCACATGGCTCAGAGGAAAAGGGAGAAAGAAAGAAAGAGAGAGAGAGAGAGAGAGAGAGAAAGAAAGAAAGAAAGAAAGAAAGAAGGAAAGAAAGAAAGAAAATAAACATTAAAATAAAAATTTTTTTTAAATTATTAAAATAAAAAAAATTTAAAAAGTAATTTAAAAAAAAGAAGAGAGCAATGAAACCAAGAAACAAATCCACCAATGATAACAGGTGCTATAAACTAAACTAAGATAACCATATAAATCAGAAACTAGTCAGTCACATACAACAAATCCCAAGTCTACAGTTGCTCCCTAAGTCCACCTCCTCAATTTTGGGATGATTCATTGTTTATTCAGGTATTCCACAGATGCAGGGTACATCAAGTTGAGTGTGGAGATCTAATCAGCTGCTTCTGAGGCTGCTGGGAGAGGTTTCTCTTTCTCTTCTTTGTTCACACAGCTCCTGGGGTTCAGCTTTGGATTTGGCCCCACCTCTGTATGTAAGTCATCCTCTGGCATCTGTTCTTCACCCAGAGAGGAGGGAGTTAAAGGATCGGCTGCTTCGGGGGCTCTGGCTCACTCAGGCCGGGAGGAAGGAGGGGTTCAGAATGTGGGGTGAGCCTGCAGTGGCAGAGGCCAGCAGGGATGTTGCACCAGCCTAAGGCGCGCCATGCGCTCTCCTGGGGAAGTTGTCCCTGGATCATGGGACCCTGCCAGAGACAGGCTGCACAGCCTCCCAGGAGGGGAGGTGTGGATAGTGACCTGTGCTTGCACACAGGATTCTTCATGGCTGCAGCAGCTATAATGGAATATCTTAACCACTGGTGATAGGATTTACTATCTTCATTCAGGGAAATATTTTGGTAAGACTACCTGCTGTGTCAGTGAAAGGCTGAGGATTCGGTGTGGGCAGTAACCAAGATAACAAATGTGGATGCCCAAAAGCTTTGTATATGTCAAGAAGAGGAAAATTTATTTTACTTTTATTTCCCTTAGGAGGAGACTGTGAGCTGGGAGAAATTTGGACAAAATCTGGGTTTAAAGGCAACACCTAAAAGCAGGGAGGCTGAGACATTTCTTAAAAACAGAAATTGCTATTTTGTGCTTTGAAGTTGGTTGCTCTCTGGTGTGTAATGTGAACCTCTCCTATGGAGCCCAAGTCCTCAGAAATGTCAGCTGCGCTAAGGGTGTTTTCAGCAGATAGGATTTCTGGGACATTTTTTGAAGATCAGTTTCAGATTTAGGCTTGTGTGACTTGGAAAACTGCATACATGTAAAAAGAGCCAGGACATAGAGAAGATCTTGAGAATGTCATCCTTCCCCACACCCCTCCAGGAATTGGCAGAAAATTGGGGGAGGGCTTTGGTCTTAACCAAGGTATGAGATTAGGGTTGAACCTGTCTCATCCAGAATTCCCTGGGCAGAATAGCCCCAGGTGATACTGTGTTCCTTAACACTGGATACAGGGATTAAAGAAATAAAAGGTTTGGGGACTTCCCTTGTGGTCCAGTGGATACGACTCCGTGCTCCCAATGCAGAGGGCCCGGGTTCAATCCCTGGTCGGGGAACTAGATCCCGCATGCATGTGACAACTAAGAGTTCACATACCACAATTAAGAGTCCGCATGATGCAAATAAGGGTCTGCATGACACAACTAAGAGTCTGCATGAAGCAATGAAGATTCTGTGTGCTGCAACTAAGACCTGGTGCGGCCAAAATAAATTTAAAAAAATTAAAAAAAAATGGTTTGAAGCAACCTAAATGTCCATCAACAGATGAATGGATAAAGAAGATGTGGTATACACACACACACACACACACACACACACACACAATGGAATATTACTCAGCCTTAACAAAGAATGAAATAGGGGCTTCCCTGGTGACGTAGTGGTTGAGAATCCGCCTGCCGATGCAGGGGACGCGGGTTTGTGCCTCGGTCTGGGAAGATCCCACATGCCGTGGAGCGGCTGGGCCCGTGAGCCACGGCTGCTGAGCCTGCGCGTCCGGAGCCTGTGCTCCGCAATGGGAGAGGCCACAGCAGTGAGAGGCCTGCGTACCGCAAAAAAAAAAAAAAAAAAAAAAAGAATGAAATAATACCATTTGCAACAACATGGATGAACCTAGAGATTATCATACTAAGTGAAGTAAGCCAGACAAGGTGAATATCATATGATATCACTTATATGTGGAATCTAAAAAAATGAAAAAAAGAAAAGAAATAAATGGTTTGGAGATGGACACAGAATATTTATAAGCAGCATAAGTAGGTCCTTCCCCAAGACTATTGCATTGTGCTAGGCGCTGGGCTCATGGCTATGAAAGGCACAGTCCCCATCTTAGAAAAGCTCAGGGTCTAGATACAGAGATGGATCTGTGAACAGGCAGAAACCACACACCATGATAAGCTCAAGAAAGGGCTGCTAAGAAACAAGGGGGCCTGGGTCAGACACCTAACCCAAGGTTGGATTTGGGGTGGAGAGTTTTCACGATAGCTTCCTGTAGGTTGAGACTTCACAACTGTCTTAAATAATGAATAAGAGATGGCCAGGAATAAAGAAAGTGGGGAAGATCCTTCTAATGGCCCTTGCCTGGTTTGCTAATCTATGAGTACCTCTCATTTCAGTGGGAATATCAGGACCTGAGAGAGAGATGTTTTGGAGAAGGCGGGGTCTAGTTGTGCTCCTTAAGTCACAATTCACTGGCAGTGACACTTCTGCCTATAGCTAAGGACCAGTTTTATTGTAATTGATTGATTGTTACTTCACAGAATCCAACACAAAAGGTGGTGTACACTTCCAATTTTAGTTCTAATAAATCAAAAATTGTTATAAGGCAAATCAAAAGCAATAAAAATATATTAATATTAGAGCAGTTTGTAAAAATTCATTAGGTAGCCAAAGAAATTGTATATGAGACAAATTACTGAACTACTAATCACTTGCTTAATCATGAAGAAAATTGCTACTGATGTTTCAAAAGTCTTGGAGTACCAGTTTAACAGTCCTTCTTTCCAAATGTGCCTCATTACTTATTCAGCTTGGATTGCATCAGCTGAATCCTGTCTTTAGTCTGGATCCTGTTGCCATTTCCTCCAGAAAATGAGGCTTCTACTTCCAAAAATATGTATATATATATGTATATATATACATATATATGTATATATATACATATATATACACATTTACATATATGTGTATGAATACAAGCTGATATTTTATAAAAACATATAAAAATTATATCATGTGTATATATACAGTCAGTCCTCATTATTTGGGGATTCTTTGTTTGTGAATTTGCCTCCTCACTAAATTGTTTGTAACCTCCAAATCAATACTCTTTGTGCTTTCCTAATTATTTGCAGATATGTGTAGAGTTGCCCCAACGTGCGTGTTCCCAGGTGAGGTGCAACAAGGCAGCAGTTCTGCCTTGGTTTGGCTCGTACAGAGATGACCAGAGGATGGAGACAGTGGAGTGGTACACTGTAGTGCAGAAGCTCTAGCTCTGGGCCAGTAGGACCGGGTTTGAATCACAAGTCCAACACCTGTTGGTAGGGCATCCTCAGGCAAGTCACTATACTTCTGAATCTCATTTTCACTTTTGTAAAATAAATAAAATAGGATCTACCAGGATGAGTTGTTTTTAGGATTTGAGATTCTAATCAAAATTATTTATATATATATATACACACATGCAGACACACACACATATATCTATATAACATATAGTAACATATAGATATTTCCTCTAGGGACAGTGGTTCAATTTTCTCAGTTACCTCATAGAACATAACTATCACAAATAATGGGAATCGACTATATACATATACTTACATGTATGTATATACATATACATGCACATACATGCAGACACACATGGAGAGAGGCACATATATGTTTGCATCTTTGTAAATGAGGATAGAATGTTTTTGACCATTTGCTATATATTCTCAAATCCACACAGATATAACCAACAGACTATTGCTAATGGCTCTTATTTCTTCCATTTTCAGAAGTGAAGAAATTTTTTCTCAAAAGAACTTTCCTCCTTATGAACAGGGAGTAAATTGCTCACTTTCTGTAGGTGCATTAAGTCCTTTGGGGAAAACCTACTTAAGCCCACTCAGTAATATACCTCCTTCAACACACTGAATAGTATCCCATTAATCTCACCAAGTCAATGCAACTTCAAAAGGGAAATAATTCACTCTTCTTTCATAAGTATGATGAGAACCATAATGCATTTTTTCCCAACTCATTTTCTATATCTTTCTATTCATTGGCTAGGTTTGTTAGATGAGGCTTACATTGGTATAGTCAAAGGATGGCTCCCCACAAAAAAGTGATGTCACTGTTTTAACAATAGCATGGGAACTTAAAGATATTCTTTCAAAAGTTATAATGAGTTCATAATATTCCATTCCTGCTCTTCCTTTATGGATCTTGATGACCAAGGGAACATGTCTACAAGACAGCTATAAGGCATCAGCATCCATTCTGGGAACTGAATGGACTAGTTAGTCTGTGAAAGGTAGAGACCTTTCAGACTTGACGTCTGTAACCCTGAACATAAAGCTATTGAGCCAGTGAAAAATTTTCAGAAATGGAAGTGTGGTATTTAATTTGCTATAGCCAAGTGTAAAACCATGTGTTTATATTTGACATTATGAAGAAAGAATTCCCATCTACAAGTTTGTAGTTCTTACTAGAAGAGTATTGGAGTTGTTTGTGTTCTAAATATTGTATTAGTTGGAGCAGATTAAGTTCAGGAATAAATAGACCATCAAATTAATGATGGTACAAACACAATATAAATTAATCTCTCGTCCATGTAAGAGTCCAAATTGTTGTTTCTGGATGACAGACATATCTCCTCCAGGCAGTATTTCAGCGACCCAGGCTCCTTTGCTCTGTGGCTCTGTAATCTCCCATGCCCTCACTGTCACCTGCATCTAGCAGGCAGAAGGAGGAAAAGAAGGTAGGGAAGGCACAGCCACTTTGTGAAAGCTTTGGCTTAGAAACGCCATCATTTATGTTTTCCATTGGCTAGAACTCAGTCTATGGTCACACCAAACTGCAAAGGATGCTGGGAAATGTAGTTTACCAGGAAGAAGATCATAGAGTTTGGTGAGCAGTTAAGCATCTCTGATACAATGTTGTTATGCTATTGGACTTAAAGAAGGGACACAGACATCCTCCACCATAGGTAGTGGATGAGATCTCAGAATAGGGGTGAGGTCATTTATGGTATAAATATCCTGGGGAAGATGATGCTTTCTATTCAAAACAAGAACTGGGACAAAAAGGTCAGAGGGCAGAGGGCAATCCATTTTGCCAGTCTCTCTCTTGGTTTCTTTTTTTATGTTAGAATTGAATGAAGAAAGAATTGAGATGTTTAAAAAGCAGTTTCTCACATGAAAGTGAGAAACTCAGGCAACATGTTTATAAAATTATGGCAGCAATTTGGAAATAGAAGCTTCCGTCTCCTGTTATATGGAAAAGTAGTGCCATTTGTGGGAGTGAGTGGACATTCCAATATATTTTGAATATCTTCATATTTTAATAGTTCTCCATTTATTGAGAACCGCCCCCAAGATAAAAGTTATATTTTTCAATCTTCCTCACACCTAAGATGCAGATATGTGCCTTAGACTCTTCCACAGAGATGCATGAGACTGATTTGGAGACAAGCTACCTGAGGGGCCTGGCAGAGCTTTGATCTATGCTGCTGGTGTGGGAGCGGCCAAGACATGTATTTCTGGTGTTAATAGTGGTGGAGGAGTCTCTCTAGTGCAGCAGAGGTCAACTGGGTCTGGAGTTGGTGGTTGTAACCAGGCCAGTTCTGTGGTCTGGTTCTGGGAGTTGTCCCTGTAAGCTTAGTCTAACACTATTCCTCCAGATCTTCCAGTGATTCTGTGAGCTTTCTAATATCCGTTAATAAATTTCTTCTGCATCAACTGGCTAGAGTGAGCCCTGCTCTCTGCAACTAAAAACATTCACCGATATGGAGACCAAGCTAGCCATGGTAGAACCAGCACTCATTGCTTTGTATATGACTACTTATATTCCTTAAACTCCTTGTTCACATTTTCTTATTCTAGCCAGAATCAGCACTGTGCTAAAGTTATGCAAATTAAAACTTCTGTTTATATTGTGTCAGGATATTAATGCTGCATCAGCACCCATTTGGAAGACATCATGGCTGTGGCAGGAGAACCCCAAGGGGAGAAGGTAATTTTCAGGAGACTGAGTCAAGACCACCGTTCAGCTGTCCCTCTACACCAAGGAATTCTCTTTCTGGAGTCAACCCTGAAGATTCTGGGGTATGATTTATTAAAGAAGGCAAATTCCTTCACAGATAGACTACAAAAATAAGTCAACTATTCTACAAATAGACATCTCAAATGTTATTTTGTTTGCTCTAGAGGGCAAAGGTTACTTGGGTCTAATTTTTGGAGAAGTTATTTATTTTAATCAAAATTTGTATACCCCAAATAACATTTCTAAGGTAATATAGGTTTAACAGAGACTCAACTCAAAGGCATGCCATTAGTACTGCATATGCAGAAGACAGATGGCTTTGGTTTGTGAGCAGAAACTTGGTGGAGTGGAAAGAGCTTTGGGTTCTGTTACTTACTAGCTGTGTGTGACCTTAGGCAAGTTATTTAACTTCTCTGAGCCTCATTTCCTCGTCTCTAAATTGGAGATAATAATCATAGGATCTTACTCACAGGATTATCAGTAATCTTAATTAAAGGTGTGTTATGGTTCTCTGTTGCAGGCAATAGAAACCAATTCTGGAGGATTTAAGCAGAAAAGGAATTATTGGGAGGCTACTGAGATGTTCACAGAATTGACAGGAAGGTGGAAGAACCAGAAAATGAGCAGCATTAAGGGAAGCCGAGCAAAAGAAGAGTCAAGATCAACACCAGTAATGGCTGGTTGCGGTGCCCTCACTGGCTCTTCTATCATTGACCCTAGCTCCTGCTGCTGCTGCTGCCTGGCTAAGCAGGACTCTCATGCCACAGGACTCTTATCTCCACTGAGTCTATGCACTGAACCCTCTCAGTGATGTACTGAACCTGAAATTTTTTTCTTATTAATTCAGCTGACAATCTAAGTTTTTATTTTATTTTATTTTTTATTTTTTGTTGAAGTATAGTTGATTTACAATGTTGTGTTAATTTCTGTTGTACAACAAAGTGATTCAGTTATACTATATATATATATATATATATATATATATATATATATATATATAATAGTTTGTATCTGCTAACCCCAAACTCCCATTCCATTCCTCCCCTACCCCTCTCCCCCTTGGCAACCACAGGTCTGCTGAACCTGAATTGAATCTGCTTGTGAGAGACAACTACTAAACATTCAGGAATTTTGCAAGCTGGGTATTAAAATGTTTCTAGTTTGAAATCAGCCACAGTAGGAGTTATTTATACCACAGAAATCGGCGAATGCTAAAAAATCAGGGCTGGGTTTTTGTTTTGTTTTGTTTTCCCCCAAGATCCAGTTGACTAACACACTGCTGCTTCAAAAGCCAAATCCTGATTGGCTGGGTCCAGGGCACATGAGTGTGTTTAGTGACAAGGGGATAGGGAGAGGAAAGACTGGCCTTGAAGTAGTTGGAGGATTCTACCCAAAAGGATAAGGTTTTCAATGCTGAATCACCACCCAAAATTTCAGATCTTCTCTACAGTATGCAAAGGGCTCACCCAAAACTGTACCTTTATCTGTAACAAGTACCCAGTACATGTTTGGTCCCTTCTTCATTTTCTTTCTTTTCCCAAGTTTTGGCCACATGTATAATCCTTACTTTTCTGTTTGCTATGTTCTCTGAAGTTCTGGCCACAGCAAAATTGAAGCCTTAATACAGACTTGCTCTAAGTTTTCTCCAGTTAAGGAGTAAGGTCATCTCAAAGGTTCCAACTGTAAACCGACAACTGTAATATTATGTTCCCTGTTAAGGAAATGAGCATCTTTCAATAAGATAGTTATTGTCCTAAAATCTTCACATTTAAGTATTTTTTGGATGAAAGTAACTCATATGTACAAACACTTGAAACAAGATAAATTTCTTATTAAGATACTGAAGGTCTTTCTATTTGTTAAGTAATTCAAAATGCTATCAGAAGAATTTTTATTTAAAAAAAGGTTGTTAAAGCAGAGAATCTTCCAAGTGAGAGGATATGGCAGGCAGAGAGCATTATTTTTCCTCCAAATTAATAAATGTTAAGGTACCTGGTTAATTGGCCAGAGGTTAGGAAAAAATGAATATAAATAAAATCTTGTTCATGAAAATTGCCTTTTTATAATATCAGCTGCAAATGATTTATGTCCTAAGACGAATAAAGAGGAAGAAAAACTGTTTTGGTAATAGAAATTGCATTGCAAAACATTTTTTTCATATGTATCTTGTTTAATTCTTCACGTTGCATATTCATCGCTCTGTATATGGTTGGAAGGTGCCTGAATTCACATTTGAAATTAGGAAAATTTGTGATTGTTCAGAGTCAACTTTCATTTTCTAAATGATTCCAGAGGAAGGGACTTTTTTTCCTAGGTGAAGTTATTCATTCTTAAAGAGGCATTTGGAAGTTCTTCTACCTGAAGATTTTGCTCAAGTGTTTGGAAAGGATGATGCAGAGACACTGCCAGGGGTGAGGTCAGGAGAAGCCCCAGGGGGTCCTGGGAGGAGAACAGGTTCCACTGTTACCCCAGTGGGTTCAGTGACTGGAAGCTAGTTGCCTTGCCTCCTGGTCTCATTTAGGTTCCTCATCTGAAAAATAGGGGCCCCTCTAGAAGTTATTTTTATTTCCTTACCTTTCAAAATTTTGCATCCTAATTACTAATTCAAATGCCATCTCTCAGTTGAAAAATACACTTCATTACTTGTAGTTCAGCTGGGCACTCATGAAGAATTGGCAAACTGCCATGAAAGAAACAGAATTTCCTATCACTGGTGCCCCAGTTCACACCTGCATCATAGAAATCCCCTCCTCCGGCCTTTGTCAATGAGTAAACACTTATTTTTGGCAGTGCTGGCTTGGAAATAGCATCTCCATAGAAACCATAGAAAGTGTTCACTGTTCGGGTGAACACTTTCCTTGCAACTGAGAATCTTCTCAACCTTTACATGTCATCTTAATTAGTAAAACCGGTACATCTTTCAAGATCTCCAAGTCTTTCTGTCAGCTTGCAAGTCAAATCCTAAATTAGATACAACACCTGAACCGGCATGCAAGCTGAGAGGAGGCATCAGTGTTGTCATGACAACTGGGAAATGCCAAGTCTCTCCACCAATGCTCATTCAACTGTCGTGGTGGGATTTACACACCAGTTGTTATTATATTTCTTCTTGGAGCAAAAATGAAGTAACATTTTGGGTTTTTCCTGAGGCATGCAAAGCCACTTGTGTTTTTGTTGTTGTTATTGTTGTTGGTGGTGTGGTGTTTCCTTCCTCTCCTACAGTTCCAACCTGGGTGGTCTCAGAATTGCAGGGTCTGGTGGGAGTCTAGATTCTCAAACGGAACTCTGCAAACCAGCTTTATAAGATGGCTTAAGGATAAATAGAAATAAATGGGGAAACCCCCAATGTATCACCAGTTCCAGTGCTATTACAGCCAGGAAGAACTTCCATTTGATACCCAAACCATAGGGATAAACTATATAATGTACAATGTTATTCCCCCTCTTCCCCCTCCAGCCCCCAATATGCGGATAATTCTAAACACTCCTGAGGCAATCCTTCAGTATTTACTGAAATGCCAACGTAAGTAGCGTCCTATATTACAGTCCTTAGCAAAATTCAGTATCAATTACCAGCTAGCAACTACTGGAGGAGGTTTCAGTTTTCATGAAGTCCAAGTACACGGTAAGTGTTGATTTTACTTTGTCAGGTGACACTTACCTTGTTTGAAATACTGGGTCATGAAATTTCACTTAAAAAATATTTCTCTAATTTTTTTAAAAACACATAGAATGGAGAGAAGTATGGTAGGGCAACTGCACTGTGCAAGAAAAAAAGGGTGCCATTTGCCCA
This sequence comes from Mesoplodon bidens, assembly GCF_964165515.1. Lineage (NCBI taxonomy): Eukaryota > Metazoa > Chordata > Mammalia > Artiodactyla > Ziphiidae > Mesoplodon > Mesoplodon bidens. The sequence goes on along the minus strand of NW_027672289.1, from coordinate 44,248 downwards.
GATGGCAATAAAAGTGGTGCCCACCTGATTTGTGCAACAGGGCAGACTTCACTGAATTGAGAGAAACTGTAACAATCTTCTCTACTTAGACATATGAGTTTTTTCATTTGTTTATTTCCCTAAGCAACTGGGTGGATGGTGGTGCATTCAGTGAGGTGCAAAACACTAGGGAAGGAATGAGCTGATTTGCAGGGGAAGCCAGGAATGTTTCTGTGGGGATGATAAATTTGAGAGGTTGACTATGTCATTGAATACCCAAGACTGGAGTTGAGGGGAGAGGTTGGGAGTGGGTATAGAATTGGGGAGTTATCAGTGTACAGATAATCCTTAATGCTATGGAACTGAATGAGATGTCCTAGAGTGGGAGAGTGGAGAGAGAAGAGAAGAGGCCCCAGGACTGGGTTCAAAGGTCTGCCAATATTTAGAGGCCAGGAAAAGGATGTGGAGCTGGTATAGGAGACTGAAAATGTGCCGTCAGTGAAGTACAAGGAAAACTTAAGAGGTCAGTGTCCAGAATGGAAAACAAGTAGGAAGAGCGCTTCAAGAAGGAGAATAAATGCTGGTCATGTGCTGCTGAGTGTTAGCGAGGTCCTGCTGATTCTTTCTCCTGTGTATTTTCTGAACATGCTTCCTCTTCACCACCTGGGTGACTGCTTCCCTAGCTCATAAATACAACAGTTCCTCAAGGGATCTCCTCACCTCCTGATGTAGCTTCCATGCTCCATGCTATCCCCAGACTGCGTAATCTCTCTAAAATGCAACACTACTATGTCACACCCTGACTTAAAACCATGCAATAGCTCTCCATTACCCACAGAATATAATCGTCACTCCTTCATATCTCTGTAACCCAGCAGGACTCTATGAGGCCTTCCCGGGACAGCCCCCTCCCCCATATGCTCTGCTGTTGCTCCTCTCTGAAGCACTTAGATAGTAGTATCTCATGCATATTTTCCAAGTTTTTCAGATGCTAAAAACCACCATCAAATGGAAGAAATTAACTGCTTGATGATCATGAGCACATAGCCCCCAGACCTTCTGGCATCTAAGGATTGTTATGTTAACTGCCTTGTTACCTCACCATCAACTAATCAGAGAATTGTGCACAAGCTGATCACATACCCTGTGACCCCTCTCCTTCACCTGGCCTTCAAAAATTCTTTGCTGAAACCCTTCAGGGATTTCAGGGTTTTGGGGGGCATGAACCACCCATTCTGTCATGGCCCTGCAATAAACCTTTCTCTGCTCCAAACTCTGACGTTTCGGTTTGTTTGGCCTCACTGTGCATCGGTACATGAACTTGCATTCAGTGACATGTCCTATGAGGCCCTATCACCTGGAACTTAACTTCCCCCCACCAGCTCTATCTCCCACACATCCTGTGCTGTAACCCTACTGAATCACTTCTAAAGTGCCCCACTTTTTTTTTAACCTCCACGCAGTTCCTTCTGGCAGGCGCTGTTCCCTCTGGGTAAAACGCTTTTCCCTGACTAGTGCTCCTAAAACTTTAGTGCTTCTAGAACTTCAGTTCTAGAGTCATCTCCTCTGTAAAGTCTTCCCTGACCTCTCTAAATAGATAGGTATTGTCCATCCCACCATTCCATGACTTGCCATCTATGTCTCTATGATAGCACCTTCCATTTCTATTGAAGCTGCTTTTTATTAGTATTGTGATACCAGATGCTGCCATTAAACCATGAATTGCTTAAGAGAGGGCTCATGCCTTCTCTTTCAGTGTTTCCAATGCCCTGTACAGCCCTTGATTCCTGTGAGAAGCTCCATAAATACACATCAAATGAACAAGACTTTCAAGGCTTCATAATAATCTGCATTTCCTTATTGGCTGTATTTCAGCAAAACTTCCTCTCAGGGAATTAGTCACTTATTAAAAGTCATGGCTAATCACTCACCTGGCCCTCACCTGCATGTTCTCGGTGAATATGTTGCCCAAGTAGTCCCAGGTCGTGGGCCACCAGTGATTGTTCTGTTTTATCATCACCAGGGGCTATTCCTGACCATTTCTAGCAGGGGTTCACAATTATGAGCCATGCAGCTGGTTGCTTATATTAGGGAAAAAACTCTGCTCATCCCATTTCTTGGAAGCCCAGTGCTATATTACTGCAATTAAAATGATCCAGTATTTGTCAAAATTCCCCCAGCTACAGAAATTATACCTTGAGATATAAGAAAACTTACTTTATTAAGACTTCACATTTTTTATTAATATAATTTTGAAAGAAAATGCCTTACATAACCTAGCCATAATGCATTGAGGAATAAGATATAGAGAGGGAAGAGGGGTAGATCACATTAGCTTGGAGCTGAAATAGTTTATTGAGGAGATTTATGGAAAGCATTACAAAGTCATATTCTGGCATTTAAGTACTTTCCTCTAGAAAATATATATTCTTATTTCCCTGACAGTAGGTTACATAATAGTAGGAATTTGATCATCTCTGTCTTGTTTTCTTCTCTCTTTGCATATTAAAAAAAAAGCTGTTTCAAGATATATCTGCTGTTGAAAGATTAAAAGGGTAAAATTCAGGCTTCAGAGTGTTATTAAGGCAGGCATTTTGACTTCTCAAAATTTGACCGTTTAGAGATCAACTATTCAAGCCCTTCCCTCTGCGTCTCAATGGGTGTAATTGAAATCATACCAGAAGAATGAGAATCTGTCCTATTTTTAGAGTGCTAGAAAAGAAATTTCCATCAGTAACTCATTTTAGTGTATACCAACTCTCTGAAACTTCTTTCTCTCGTCTTCTTGAAGGCACTCATGCTTCCACAAAGCCCTTTGCCTTCCTCCAATCCTGGACAACACCATCCATAAAACCACATCTTCATTGGGATGCTTTTGGCTTCACCTAACAGTAAGCTCAATTCAACCTGATTTAAACAGTCAGGGAACTTATCATCTCTCATAACTGCAAGCCTCAGGTCATGTGGGTGCTAGGGTTGTTTGATTTGGTGGCTCAAAAATATCCCTGGGGACACAGGTCTTTCCACTTTCCCATGACCATCCTCAGAGCTTGTTCCAGTCTCAGGCTGGTAACAAGATGGCTGCACAAGTCCAGAGACAAAATCCAGAAGTAGAAGAATGGGGACTTCTTCCTTTGTCTCCTCCTTGGAAAGGAGGAAACCTTTTCTAGAAATCTCCCATCAGACTTCTCCTCATGTTTCTTGGTCAGAATTGGCCATTCTTGAACTAGGCATTGACAAGGAGGATGAAATATTCACAGTTGACCAATCACGGATAGATTAAACCACAGAGGCCACTACATCCACCTGTCGTTCCATCCAGCCTTCCTCTTTGGCCTCTGGTCCTCTCCCATTATCCATTTCTTCCAAAGACTGCAAAGGAAGGACCAAGATGAAGAGTACAAGAGAACACAGAGATAGGAAAGAAGGGGTCATTCAAGTTTGTAATAAGGATACAACTTAAAAGTAGAGAATAGAATTTATTAAAAAGGAATCTTTTCTCACATTTATTAAGTAAAATTTAGATCATGTGATCTGAGATCCCATTTAACCCTAAGGTGTGATTCTGACTGATAGAAACTTGGGCAGTGAGGCCAGACAAGCTTGTGTGTCCTTAGGTCAATTAGCTTAACTGTGTTGAGCCTCCATGTCCTCATTTGAAAAATAGAAGTAATAATAATCATCTGTGGGTTGTTGTGAGCACTAGAAATATTATATAACTAGTGCTAACATTGCACGTGGCACTTTATAAATAACGGCTGTTGTTTATAATAATAAAAAGAAGAAATTAAAGATGCTAAAGACAGTCAACATCAGGGACCCCAGAAAGGCTGAACGCTTTTGACTGATTATCATGAGATAACTGCCAATATTGAATCATTCATTGTGTTAAATGCATTACTTATATTGTCTTACTTAACCCTTTATTGTTATCCTTCCTTTACAGATGAGCATTCAGAAGGTCACATGATTAATGAGTAGAAGAACCTGGTCTGGAATCTTAATCTGCTTTGTGCCAGAGCCCAAGCTCCTGACCATACATGATACTGTTTCCAGACATAAGCCGCTTTACTTGATATCTGGGTTGTACATTCTGAACAAACCAAACAAACACTTGCTTTGACTTGCTTTATTTATCCACTTATGTGAATCTTTAAAAATTGCATGTATGCTGATAACCTGTTATCACCCTTTATCAACACTGATACAGAACACAAAACTTCTTCCCATTCCCTAGAAAGAATCTACCGGCACCAAAAGATGAGTAAGGAAGCAGATTTCCCAAAAGACCATATGGCAGGGATAGAGGAGGGCGTTACACTGCACACTGCAGAGCCAGCTATTGGAATTGTCACCCAACCTATAAGCTTTTGAGGTCACTTCTTCCCCATTAAATCTTCACAGTGTGGTGGATTGTTCTCCTTGGTGCTTCCCTATAGCCAAGCTCCTTCTTTGAGTCCCAGCTCCCTTCACCTGATCCCCCACCTCCACTCTGATTACCCTCCTCTTTTCTCTGCAGAACAGTACTTCTCCACCTTCTGCCTTGGACTTATACACTGCAGCCCATCTCTGGAATCAACTAAAAATATGTCCCTTCTGTGGAGACCAGCCTCCTTAGAATATGGGTAGGGATGAGAGATAAGTAATAATTCTCTGTCTTTTAAATGTTTAAGCTGCCTAAGATCATCTTGGGTTGCAGTAGAGAATACATAAATAAATACCTCGTGTTCCTGGTCTTACATGCTGACCAGGTTTGCTCTCCAGTATTCATTGATCTCTAGCTCTATTCTACTATTTCGTCACTCATTGTCAGGATAGTCTGAGGGCTATTGGGAAATGTTTATGAGATTATGTGGCTATTAAAAGAACAGTTTGTCCTCTTTATTACCATAGACATCTATCTTTAAAAATATTTCCTCGAACTATAAAAGTAATATAGACTCATTGTAGATTATTTGGAAAATTCAGAAAATTATCATGAAAAACATCAAAATCATTTATAATTCTGCTGTCCAGAGTGAGCTTCTGGTAACATTGGGGAATATATTCTTATGCTTTTTTTTTTCTATTTTCTTTCTCTCCCTTTAGCTTTTTTAAATATTTAAAGGAGTGAAATGGGCAGAGGATCTGAATAGACATTTTTCCAAAGAAGACATATAGATGACTAACAGACACACTGGGGAAAAAAATCCCCAAAATCAAACGAACGAAAACAAAGTTAGGTTCCCATCTCATATTACACCCAAAATAAATTCCAGATGAATTAAATTTTGAGATTTTAAAGGAAAAAAGTTACAGAAAGAAAATATAGTCAAACACTTATTAAGAATTTAAGTTATAATCTCTAAACATGATACATAAGGCAAAACTAAAATAGAAATGATTAATATATTTGAGTATATAAATATAAAACTTTTTTGTACCAAAATAAAAATAATAGGGCTTCCCTGGTGGCGCAGTGGTTGAGAGTCCGCCTGCCGATGCGGGAGACGCGTGTTCGTGCCTTGGTCCGGGAGGATCCCACACACCGCTGAGTGGCTGGACCCGTGGGCCGTGGCCACTGGGCCTGCACGTCCGGAGCCTGTGCTCCGCAGCGGTAGAGACTGCAGCAGTGAGAGGCCCACGTACCGAAAAAAAAAAAATAATAATAAAGGTAATAAACTTAGGAATATATTTAGACTTTAAATAGACCAAGGATTAGTAACTTTAATATACAAAGAGCTCTTAAAAATTACTAAGTAAAAGATGTAAACGGAAAAAATGCGCAAAGTGTTATTATATTGGTTATCTATTACTGCATATCAAATGATCTCAAAACTCAGTGGCTTAAAATGACAAACATTTGCTATCTTAACAGTTTCTGTGGCTCAGGAATTGGGGAGTGGTTTAGCTGTGTGGTTTTGGTTCAGGGTCTTTTATAAAGTTGCAGTCAAGATGTCTGCTAGAGCTATAGCCATTTGAAGTTTGAGTGGGGTGGGAGGATGGCTCATACACATGGTTTTTGGTATGGCTTTTTTTTTTTTTTTTTTTTTTTTGCAGTACGCAGGCCTCTCACTGTTGTGGCCCCTCCTGTTGTGGAGCACACTCCGGACGCACAGGCTCAGTGGCCATGGCTCACGGGCCCAGCCGCTCCACGGCATGTGGGATCTTCCCAGACCAGGGCATGAACCCGTGTCCCCTGCATCGGCAGGCAGACTCTCAACCACTGCGTCCCCAGGGAAGCCGGGTATGGCTTTATTTTTCAGTTCCTCACTAGCTGTTGACAAGAAGCCTCAATTCCTAGGAACATGGATCTCTCCAAATAGTGTTGCTTGAGTGTTCTCACTAAATGGTAGAATAAGAGCAAGGCAGAAGTCACCATTACGTCTACAATACTCTATTGGTCACATAAACTGACTCTTTTACAGAAGGACATGAATACCAGGAGGCAGGGACCACTGGGGCCAGTCTTGGAGGCTGGATACCACAGATATGAACAGGTAATTCATAAAAGTAGAAGTCAGTGGCCAGCCAGTGTAAAAGGGACCTGCTTGTTGGGGTAGCCCACAGCACTTGTGTTGCTGAGTCTGGGCCTCTCCCAAGTAGTAGGCTCTGAGGCCCAGAGCTGACAGGCTATTCTTGTGGGTCAGGAATTGGGGGCATTAGGAGGGAAATTAGGATCAGACTGGGGTGTCCTCTGAAACCTGGCATGGCACCCCATTCTCTTAAGCAAAGGCAGAAGAACAACACCCAGGAAGTGTCTTTGGGTTAATGGTTTTAGGCCATAGGCCAAAATGTGGTAGACCGTAGGTCATGGCCAAGAGGCTTCCAGTCTAAATAGTCAGCCAGGCAGGCGTTGAGGTCTCTGTGCTGCCACGAAGGAGCAGAATGATAAACAGCACACGGAAACCCCTTTGAGCCCAGCCTTAAAGGCCAACTCATTGTCAGTTGGTTCCCTTTGAAGACATTTCCCAGTAAAGAATTGTGTTGGGAAAAGTAAGCATTGAATCCAAATAGCAAATTCTGCCTTTAGGACATATGTCAAGGTCCAAGTGATCAAGAAAATCACAGCTTTGACCCAGCAATGGCTGCTTAAACCTAATTGAAATGATGTCATTCTGATGCTGGATCTGGTCATGAATATCTTGTTGTTGGTGACATTTCATATTTCTCTTCTGGCCTTGTACAAAGGGAACAAAGAAAGACCAAGATCTTAAGTTTTAAACAAAATAATAAAAATATGGTAGTATTGAATTTTCATGAAACCAGTAAACAAAATGCACCCAAAAAATTCTGTTTTGTCTCATACATAGATAAGAAAACAAGTCTTTTATCTTGGCATTCTAATTTCTTCACTGTAGACTCTAACCTCATTTTTCCTCTTAACTCCAAGTTTTTACTGTCTTCCATCCTTCTCTTCAGCCATGTCAGTCTATTCCACATTTCTTACTCGTGTCAACATTTCTGATCATGCTTATCCTGTTGCCGCCTCATCTGTCTTGTCTTTGCTTCTTTCATCCTCCCACATAATTCTTAGACTATCTTTTAAGGCTTGTTCAAATACCTTCTCTTCTATAAAAATTTTACAGACTACTCCAGCTTTTTCCATTCTCTGAACTCCAAAGGCATCTTTGGTCTAATTTCTCATGTCACTTAGGCATTCACTAAGCTCTGTTTATTTTTGGCATGATTACTTATCATTTGACATGTATACACACTGCTTTTTCAAATAGATTGTGAACAGTTTGAGAACAGGGTCTATGTTCTATCCTTCTTTGTCTTCCTTGACTCATTCTACCCCCTGGTGGTATAGCACCTTGTAACAAGTAACTAATCAATAAGTACTTGATAGATTGATACATTGATTAAAGTAACATTGCAGGAGATCAGATTATAGTCTGACCCTCTTGCAGCAATGCTTTACCATAAGTGAAGGAGGGCTGTGTCCAAGCCATTGTAAACCTGGTGATGGGGTGGTGGTTCATTTATGCTTTGCACTAGATATGAAATCAGTAGGAGTTATACCAGCCCAAGAAACTCTGAAAGAACAGAGATAATATATATGCGACCACATGAGATGCTCAGAGTGATCCATTTCTAGTGACATCTCTACACAGTTGATCAATTTTTCACTATTTCAGGCTTTAAAGGCCTATTCTTAAGATTAAATGTGATTTATTAAACATATTTAATGAGTGCCAATCAAGGGTAAAAGCATCTAGGACTGATACTGGTACAGAGTAGGTGCTCAAAAAATCTTTCCTTCTTCCCTAGTTTTGGGTGGTAAACATTCTGGTTGTTTCCCAAGATGGCCCCTTCTTCCTCACTTCCCCACTCCTGCTGCAGTGCTGTCACGGGGTGAGGTTTTGATTGTTGATGAGTTCCTTATATTTATATAGTGCTTTATGGTATATAAAGCCACTTCAGGCACATAATTTAATTTGGGTGTCACGTGACTCTAGCCAGATATATATTATTAATCCCTAATTTTCAAGTGGAAAAATTGAGCCTCAGAGAACTTAAGTTCCTTGCTTTTGGTGAATGACTTGACCTTGGATTTTCTGATTAATAAAGGAGAAGGAATGAAAAGATGGAGAGGAAGTACTTTGTTTTTGTTTTGCTTTGTTTGAACAGTATTACCCTGAGAATACCACTCTGGCAGAGACCGCTGTTTGTCTCCCGAACAGAGGTAGATTTACCATGAGGTGAACAAGTTGAGTGTGTTTGGAAATAAAAGGAGCCAAGAAAGCCCAGCTTTTGGTGAGCATGGACAACTGGGCTGCATCCTGCTGGGCCTCTGAGCCTTGTTACATGTGCACATCTTCACCTTTGGAATAACGGAAAACCATGAAATGTCTGAGGATGAGGTGAGATATAATCAGATAGGCCTTTAAAAAAAGGAAAAAAAAATTCTTATTTCTAGTTAGTGTTCCATGGTATAGAGGTATCACTGTTTATTTAACCATTTACTTACAGAAGGACTTTTTGGTTGTTTCCAGTTTTTAGCTATTATAAATAAAACTGCTAGAAGCAAGTATAGGTTTCTGGATGGATATAAGTTTTCATTTCTTTGAAACTAATGCCCAGGAGTGCAATTGCTGGGTCATATGCATGTTTAGATTTTTTAAGAACCTGACAAATTATTTTACAGATTAACTGTAACATTTTACAATCCCACCAGCAATGTATGAGAGATACAGTTTTCCTCCATTCTCACCAGCATTTGATTTTGTCATTACATTTGATATTACCTGTTCCAATATCTCATCATGTTCTTAATTTGCATTTCCCTAATGGCTAGTGGTGTTGAACATCTTTTCATGTACTTATTTGCCATCTGCATATGCTGTACAGTGAAATGTCTCTTCATGACTTTTGCCCATTTTCTAATTGGATTGCTTGGTTTTTTAATGATGAGTTTTGAGAGTTCTTTATATGTTCTAGATGTGAGTTTTTTCTTAGGTATGTGGTTTGCAAATTTTTTTCTCTGACTCTGTAGCTTGTCTTTTCATCAAGGTCTTTTGCAGTACAAAAGTTGTAAATTTTGATGAAGTCCAATGCATTAATATTTTCTTTTATGGTGTCATGTTAAAGAACTCTTTACTGACCCCTAAGTCCCCCAATTCTCTCCTGTATTATGTTCTAAAATTTTTATAGTTTTACATTTACACTTATACCTATGATACATTTTGAGTTAATTTTTTTATATGATATGAGGTTCAGGTTAACATTCTTTTTTATTTTTATTTATTTATTTACTCTTTGCCTATGGTTACCAAATTGCTTTAGCACATTTCTTGATACATCTTTGTTAAAAATCAGGTAGCCATACCTATATGGAGTGATTTCTTGGTTCTCTCTTTATTCCATTGATCAATGTGTCTATCCTTTTGCTAATATCACACAGTCTTGATTACCATAGTTATATAGAAAGCCTTAAAATCAGGTAGACTAATTCTTCTCAATTTATTCTTCTTTTTCAGAATCATTTTAGCTTTTCAAGTTCCTTTCCCTCTCCATGTAAACTTTAGAATAATCTTGCTAAATCTACAAAAAAATCTTGCCTGGGTTTTGACAGGAATAGTGTTAAACTGCATATCAACTTGGAAAATTGGTTGGACATCTTTGCTATGCTGAGTTTTCCAATCAAGAAACATAGAATATGTCACTATTTATTTTTATCTTCTTTCTTTCATCAGTGTTGTGTAGTTTTTGGCATACAAGTCCTGTAGGTATATTGTTAGATTTACACCTAAGTATTTCACTTTTTTTGAGCAATTGTAAATGGTTCTGTTATTTTTAATTTAACTTTCCAGATGTTCATTACTGGTATATAGAAATGCAATTGATTTTTGCATGTTGCTCTTGTACATGTGATCTTGCTGAATTTATAAGTTCTTGGAGATTTTTGTAAATTCCTTGGGATTTTCTATGTAGAATATCATGTCATCTACAAATTGGGGCAGTTTTTTTTTTTTTTTTTTTTTTTTTTTTTTTGCGGTACGCAGGCCTCTCACTGATGTGGCCTCTCCCGCTGTGGAGCACAGGCTCTGGCCATGGCTCACGGGCCATGGCTCACGGGCCTAGCCGCTCTGCAGCATGTGGGATCTTCCTGGACCGGGGTTACAAACCCATGTCCCCTGCATCGGCAGGCAGACTCTCAACCACTGCGCCACCAGGGAAGCCCCAAATTGGGGCAGTTTTGTTTCTTCCTTTCTAATCTGTATGTACTTCATTTCCTTTTCTTGCCTTATTGCTCTGGCCAGAACTTTAAACACTATGTTGAATAATGGTGGTAAGAATGGACATTTCTTGCCTTATTCTTGATTGTAGAAAGAAAGCATTCATTCTTTTATCATTAAGTATGATGTTAGTTATAGATTTTTTTGGTAAATGTTCTTTATTAAGTTTAGAAAGTTCCCCTCTTTTCCTAGTTTTCTGAAAGTTTTTATCATGAAAGGCTATTGAAAATTTTCAGTGATTGATTTCTGAATATTTAACTAGTGCTGCATCTCTGAAATAAACCCCATTTGGGCATGGTATAAAATTCTTTTCATATATTGCTGAATTCAACTTGCTAATATTTTGTTAAGAATTTTTGCATTTATATTCCTGAGGGAAATAGGTCTGTGGTTTTCTCTCTCTTTTTTTATACTGTCTTTGCAGGTTTTGGTATCAGGTTAATATTAGCTTCATAAAGTGAATTGAGAGGTAGTCCAGTCTCTTTCATTTTCTACCAAAGATTGTATAGAATTCACATTAATTCTTCTTTAAATACGTCATAGAATTCTCCAATGAAAGCCCAGAGCTTTCTTTTATAGGAAGTTTTAAAATTACTGATTCAATTTCCTTAGTAGTTATAGGGCTATCCAAATTATCTGCTTCATACAGTGTGAGTTGTGGTAGTTGGCATTTTTGAGGAATTGATCCACTCACCTGTTTTTAGATTTATGCGTGTAGATTTATTCACAGTATTCTTGTATTATCCTTTTGATGTTTGCAGGGTCTACAGCAGTATCCTGTTTCAATTCTGATATTGGTACTTTGTATCTTTTCCCTTTTTTTTTCCTGTCAGTCTTGCTAGAGGTTTGCCAATTTTATTGATCTTTTCAAAGAGCCAGCTTTTTGTTTCACTGACTCTACTGCTTTTTGTTTTCAACTTCAGTGATTTCTGCTCTTATCTTTATTATTTCATTGCTTCTTCTTTCTTTGGGTTTATTTTGTTCTTGATGGTGTGACATCACTCTAAGTCAGCCTCTCAAAGGACAGGGACCATCTGACTTGTGACTGGGTAACTAGAAGACCAGGAAAACTGAAAAATACAGAAATTGAGGAGAACAGAGCCCTTTAGGTAAGAAGAAAAAAATGTGTCCTTCTAAGCAATAAACTCAAAGCATCAACAAATCTCTATGGAAAAGGAGTTGCCTTTGAGTCATGTGTTTTGGCCCTGAGCCCATGTGTTATTTTCTCAGATCCCCAAAGAGCACAATATGAAAACAGAGAATGAAGGAAAGAAACCAATACAGTTCCATGTAATAATGTGACATACTCATTCCATGTGACATACTTACTGTGAGAGGCACTTTGCAAGCTGTGAGTATATTCTCTTTGAGTGTCAGAAGGATGGTATAGGCAGAGGAAGGGGAGCTTCAACTCAATCAACCAACTATCCTGAGTCCATAATTATGTACAGGACACTGAGATAATGCTTGTGCAGGATACAAAATAATTCTAAAGGTTGTGGGGAGGTGCTTACCGTTAGTGAGCTTTTGGTCTTAAGGCATAACAATCCTGGGCTCTAAAATGGCGAGTGCAGCTCCCAAAACCACAGCTCCAAGCTCTCTAATCCACCACTGTATAAAATACCCAAATCTTGGTGGATAAATGAAGCAGTTAGAACATATCAGCACTCCTGGATCCTACAGGGAGTGGACTAGTGGAACACCTTATCAGGACTGGGAGAAACTGTTAGTCAATACCTGTCACTTTCTTGGGAAACGGCTGGGGATGAAGTGTGGCTGTCATTGCATTTCCCTTACTGTTATTGTTCAGAATGCTCTGACAGAGCTAGCAAGGGGGAGGAGTGGCATCACATCACTGCAAGAGCTATTAGCACTTGGAGAGCCAGACACGGCTCTCCAGGGGACTTTCCAGGGCTTCGCCATGCTCTTCTCCCACACTATGACCGGCCTGCTTCCTGCAGCCCCTCCTCTCCTTGAAATATCACCTCTGATGTGTCTGGGTCTCCAGCCAGCTTACAAACCCTTGCAACACCCAGGGGACAAATTTTGTGGCACTGCCCTTGGAAATGTTACACTAGAGATCGGCCCTTCATTTCACATTTAATGCTGTCCTTACCACACAAAATAGAGACCTGACAATGTCAACAATTGAATACAGAATGAGGATTTTAAAAGTAGATTCTAAAATTGACAATGGTAAATTTAAGTTCAATATTAAGGAAGAGCCAGTGTTTTGTATTCATTAGCAATTAGATCTTTCAGAGTCTTTATTTCAAAATACATTATCCTGTGAGGAGTGTAAGAAAGATATCCTTTGTCTGAACCAGGAGCATGAAGATGTACACCTGTAGGGAATTTGCAGAAACATCGCGGAAGGTGTTTGCCTTGAGTCAGTGGGAAAGATAAGGTTTTGTATACTTCAGTAATATCCTAGAGCAAACTAACAACTACCACTCTGTACTTGCCATGTGTCAGGCACTGACACATATAATATCCCAGTGAAATAGGTATTATCATCCCCATTCTCAAGATTATGAAGTTGAGTGCTAGAAAGCTTAGGTGACCTGTCCACAGTCAAGCAGTGAGTGCATGTTTAAGCCTGAATGAAACCCAAATATATTGGACTCCCAAGTCTATAATCAGCCACTACCCCTTCTTGCTAGTGTTTTATAGCTAAATGAATAAGAGCAAGGAATCCAATTACCGATCTATTCTGTAAATTATTACTTGTAGTCCTATATTGGTGCCACAGCCTTACCTGAGAACATTAACTAAATGTGGACTGCTCTTTCAGGCCAATAGTGGTACAAATCTACAATAAAGTTGATTTCTAAATACTCTACCTAATACATTGAAATTTTTCCAAAGCACAAAAACATGATTGAAAATTTTCCTCAAATTAAGCTGGTTTCCTCTTCCTAATGTCAACTGAAAAAAAAATAATGCACAACCGAAAATTTGAGAATTTTGCTTTATTTGGTGGACAAAACTGAGGATGTAAGCCGGGATGCAGCCTCTCAGATAGCTCTGAGGGACTGCTCCAAAGAGGTAAGCAAGGAGCCAGGGTATATAGGAGTTTTTGCAACAAAGACCAGGTAGTTGGAACATCAGAAGATTACTGTGAATTAAAGAAAACTAGACAACTCAAGTTAATGAATTTAGCACTTTTCTATGTACAGGAAGATGCAAAAGTCTGGGCTCATTGAAATCATTTCTTTGATCTGCACCTCAGCTCTCTGAGCACAGAGTATCCTGTGCTTTCTCATCCTGAGCCTCCTCAGGGTACATCGTTGGTGGGGGTGTGTGTGGCTAGAGTGGCTGATGGCTTGATGGCAGGCATCCTGTTTCTATCCTGAGTTCCCTTAGGGCTCACCATGGGGCAGCTGTAATGTGATGGCTTGATGGCTGCAACATCCTTTGTTTACTGATATGACAGGCAACATTTTTTCATTGACACGAAAGATCATCTGCTAAGAACTGAAATATTCATGTCTATTGGGGAGTACAACCTCAGTTCTCAACTGAATGAGATCCAAAGAGATACTGGAACCCAGTAGAATGTTCTGTGTTTTTCTAGATGAGTGAGCTGCCAGCCTCCCAGGTCCATGTGTTATAGGGTGATATTCTCCCCCTGCCTCATGAGCTTGTTTTACTTCATCCACGAGGATCTTAGGGACTCTACTTGCACCGGCCAAGGTTCTTCCATCACTGGCACGAATATTGACAGAAAAATGTGTAAATAGAACAAGACATACTCTGATTTAGAAGGTAGAATAGAGTGAAACAAAATGAGTGAAAAGATCCCTACAATAATTAGTATCATAGTCTTTGAAATGGATTGGGGGCATCTCTGGGGAGAGTGAATTAATAAAAATTCCTCTTTATGGTGGTGCATAATAAGGATAATTAAGAAAATGTGCTGCACAGAGTTCTTGTTCTTTTTTGCCAGTGGACACACAACATTGGGTGATTCATTGGCTGCTGGAATAGGATTCTGTACTCAGGATCAATCGTGTGCCTTCCTGATGACACTTTAATAGAACAAGTGAGCACAGAGTGACAGCTGATGATGGGAGGCTCAGACACAAAGTAGAACTACCATTGCCTGGAGCTAAACAAAAATTATACCTTTGAAAAACTCAGAGTCCAAGAGCTAATATGTTGTCCACAAAAGGCAGAAAGTTTCCAATAAAATGGGTAAGTTATAAATGTGAGGAGCTCATAAAATGTGTATTTCCGATTGAGGCTAAAAGAGCCAAAATATAGAGAGAAACAGACAGAGGACAGATAACTTCATAAAAATCTCAAATGCTGTGCCATGGAGGCAAATGTGGCCAGGGGACTCAGACCTGTGGACTCAGAGGCCTTTCAGGAACTGACTTTGTCTCTCCAGATCCTAGCCTCCTTGCTTCAAAAATGACTTTCTCTCATATCCATGTGGCTGATAAAGAGGCTCCTTGGAGAAGCTTCTCTCTACAAAATCATCTGCACAAAGGTGAACATTCTTGGGAAAAATGGGACTGACTTACGTGGTTAATTCTATCAAATGGCTTTAAAATTAATCCATGGAAGGATGGAAAGGGGCAATGCCACAGTGGCAATAACAGGTCTTCATGATGTTCTTTTCCTCATAATTTACGTTAAGGGAAGGTAGAAACCAGGACACAGAACTTTTGTCACAGATGGAAGGAGAAAAAGAGATGTTAGTCATTTTGCTCTAATTCATGTGCAAAAAAAAGATGAAATATTCTTCCTCATGGTTTCCATAGCTACTCCACTCCATTGGTTTTTATTTGCAGCCAGTCTATGGGAGAGGTCAGGGACTTGTGGCATTGCAGCCTTCTCACTGCCCCATGGAATCACACACCCTGCATGCCATTAATCAGTACCCCCAGATGTCACCCAGGAGGGCAAAGCAAATCCAAACAGAATCCTCCAAACTAAACAATTCCCCTTTCCCTTTCCCTTTGAAATTCTTATCGAAAGTTAGCTCAAGAATGTCCTTCAAGTTAAATACAAATTAGAGCATTGAAGTAAATGTGATTATGTAATAAAGTAAAAACATAGATTTTAAATATTTCCAACAAATATGTTTCATATCACCAGTTTGAGGCACAAAATAAGATCATATTTATTTTAATGTTGAAACATAACCATGAAAAAATACTCCCAGATTGACAAGACCTTTCTCCTAGGGTCCTCCTCCCCAGGTGATTTTTAGGATATAACGTCCCTCGACTCCACCCATGAATACATTTTCTGGTACTCTCCTAGTCTTCTCACACCTTCTCTGAAATTGCCCTTCAAGTCTGTTTTCTGTCCCATAATCATTATTCCAAGTGTCAATACAGTCCCCTCTTTTTTTGTTGTTGTTTTCTTTTTTTTAGCTGTGTTGGGTCTTCATTGCTGCACGTGGGGTCTCTACTTGTGGCAAGCGGGGGCTACTCTTCATTACAGTGCACGGGCTTCTCGTTGTGGTGGCTTCTCTTGTTGCAGAGCACGGGCTCTAGGCTTGCAGGCTTCAGTAGTTGCGACCCATGGGCTCAGTAGTTGTGGCTTGCGGGCTCTAGAGCACAGGCTCAGTAGTTGTAGTGCACGGGCTTAGTTGCTCTGTGGCATGTGGGATCTTCCCAGACCAGGGATGGAACCTGTGTCCCCTGCATTGGCAGGTAGATTCTTAACCACTGCGCCACCAGGGAAGTCCCAGTCCCCTCTCTTAAGGTTCCCAAGTTGAAATAGGTCTAGTCAATGATATTAACAACCCTTTACTGAATGTTGGAGAAGTTCATTCTTGGGCTGTCTGGCCATGAGTAAAACCTCAGGGTCTGTGCCTCGATCCTGACAGGCTCCACCTGGCTCATCCTCCAACAGTGAGAAATCTCTGGAATCAGGGCCCCCCACCCGTTTGCTCCTTGCCTCCAGTCCAAGGTGAACATCCACTTTAGCATGCTAATAGTTCCTTAAGGAGAAACTCCTCCTCTGACCCCTCCCCTTGAAACACACAGGAGCAGATGATCTTCCATGACCCCCACAAATCTAAATGCATAGTTGGAGGTCTTCTGATTAAAGATGAAAAACATATGGTGGATTGAATACATGTGCTTATTTCCCCTCTGAGACTCCACTGAAGAGAGATAAAGAAGACAACACATCTCCAGCAACAAAGAGAATGAGTGGCAGCCTCCGTAGAAGAGCTATTTGAACAAAATTCTGAAAGATGTAAATGGAGGATGTGAAATGGATTGAGGAAGCCATCATTTGGCTTGTTTGTAAAGAGGCATCTAGACAATGTGCTCTACAGAACCTCAGAGGATGGTTGGATGCGAGTTGCTGGATGTAGTAGAGGGCAGGAATGAAGCTTGGGGCCAAAAACAGGGGATCAGTTGACAGTCTGGATAGAGAAGGGTCAAACCTTGCTTTCTCCCCACCTCACTCCTGACATTTACACAACCAGTGTTGGCAGCTAGGGATCTCACCCTGGCTGGAGAATGGAGTTTCTTCTGGGGGAAATTGAATGGGTCTTGGGGGAAGACTTACACATTCTAGCACTGCAGAAAAGATGATTTCTCACTTGATAACTAAAGCAGGCTTCAGCAATTTGTAAGCCCATTTCCACATATACACAGCTCCAAACCAGCTTTTCATTGCATCACTCTGAAATATGGACAGCCAAACAAGGACCCCCCACACATTTAAAGGAGCCCTCCAATGGGGATGAGGTGGGGCGTGTGAGCCCAATGGAAAGAGTGAAGATGCAGGGAGAAGAAGAGAAGTTTTAAAAAGGAAACTACAGTTAATACCCCTGGTCTAGGAAGGTAAACTGGAAGAGGTTTGGAGCAGGTGTTGAGTGAACCAGTCTGAGCTCTCTCCCTTTTACAGGCACTCAGAATAACTCAATTTGACATGTAGCCAATTAACAAGAATTGGTTGCCTATCATTTATGTATCCAGCTCATCCTAGGTATTGATAGTAGCCAATTTAATTTTTAATGGCATATGATCAATTTTATTCATCATAGTAATCAATTTCACCTGTCCATTGCCTCTTTTACTGAGTACAGTCTGCACAATGGAAAATAAGAATTATGGGAATAGAAAATCTCCTTCTCTCACAGACACTGGAAATGGTTGCCAGAGATGAAATTATGGAAAACAGTAGAAATAAATTCCACCTGGCATACTCCAGTGCTTTATAGCCTGCAAAGCACTTATCTATCTCACATTATCCTATAACCCTATAAAGTAGAACATTTTTCCAGCTGTCCTTTCACTCCAAGCCAACGCTGAACCTACTAGGAAATGTAAAGACGTAATGAGATAACACATGCAAAGATCTTCCCAAGCCTGCTATATTAGTGCTCAGTAAGAGATAGCTGCTACAGTGAAGATTAAGACCCAGAAGAGGGCTTCCCTGGTGGTGCAGTGGTTGAGAATCTGCCTGCCGATTCAGGGGACACGGGTTCGAGCCCTGGTCTGGGAGGATCCCACATGGCACAGAGCAACTGGGCCCATGAGCCACAGCTACTGAGCCTGCGCATCTGGAGCCTGTGCTCCGCAACAAGAGAGGCCACGACAGTGAGAGGCCTGCGCACTGCGATGAAGAGTGGCCCCCGCTCGCCACAACTAGAGAAAGCCCTCGCACAGAAACGAAGATGCAACACAGCAAAAATAAATAAATTAATTAATAAACTCCTACCCACAACATCTTCTTAAAAAAAAAAAAGAGCCAGAAGAAAGTGAAAAGTGGGGCAAAGTTTGCCTTTTGTTGTCATAACTCCTCCTTTTCATGCCTGCCTGCCTTTCTCCATCCTCTGCACCCCGATGCCTCTAAATATCAAGCCCCTGTGTGCCTAGAGTCCCCTAGGTGCTGCCCCACCAGCTTTCAAGCTCTGTGCCCACTTCCACTATCAAAACACATCAAGCCCATGGCCTTTCCTTAGGTCTTTAATATAATGTGACAGTGGTTGATACTGGAGCCCCAAAGGATTATTTCAGAATCACATAAGAGTCTTCAAAATGGGAAATTTCTGTCTTTTGGCAAGCTGAATGGTATAAATGTAAATTACAGTTATTAAAGTCTTCAGAGAAGGTTGGGGCCTCTTTTGGCATTTCTGATTGTATACATAGGCTGGTGGTTGTCTGCACTTTTGCCTCAGGATCAGGTAAATGGAAACAGAATCATACTCTCCCAAGTTGCAAAAAGATGTGTTGAGGGTCAGGGGAAGAAAAGGGCTTTCCCTAGAGATGTAACCACTGACCTGTGGAATAAACCTTAACTTCCTTAAATAGAGGAAACAGCTTTTAACACTGTCCACAGAAAACTCCACCTCTTAGTCTGCCACCACAGCAAATTTCCTAGGATGAACAGATAAGTTTTAGAGCTAGGCGGTAGATCCCTTGGTGAACGTTTGCATAATATAAACCTGATTCCCATACAGAGACCACACAGTGTGTAGTGTCGGGTGAGTGGTGCTGCAGTGGTGATGGTAATGGTGGTACGTGTGCGTGTGTGTGTGTGTCTATGTGCACACGCACCAGAGACAGCAGGCAGAGTGAGCTAGTGGAATATTTACCTCTAAAACTTGGCTCTAAAATTTTTTTAAAATCCTCTATTTTCTTGGATATTATTAAAACCATTTTTAGCCAAACAGTGCTTGTTTCACTTTAATTTTACAGGAAATAAACTCAGCATCCTGTACAGCTGGGTGATTGTGGAGTGCTATGTGTTAAGAATTAACCATCTGCTGAATATCGAAGCAAGAATTGTCACTGCCCAGATTCTAAGATAGAACTTCCTGTGGAGTCAGATGGTTTCAGAAGAATTTCTGTGGTGAGAATTAACTCTAAATGGCCCATCTGCTGTTTGCTCCCTGGTCCAAATTAGGGCTGCCTCAGCCATAGTGATCATATACTTGGGAGTAGAAGGGATCTGAGTAAGGTGTCAGCACCCACTGGACGGACGTGTGATCTGAGTACTGCATAGTTTGCATTTTTATTCTGCATGAGATGCGGTTTGTCAGTGGTTAATGAAAGGGAAAATGTACATTGTGTGCAGATAATCTAATTTTATGCTGAGAAAATCTAAAAGAATTAATTAAAAGGTTAGAATAAAGTGGCTAAGTACATTAAAATCAACATGTAAAATTGTGATGAGGAAAATGGTGCAGACCTGTCTTAGTCATGATGCAGGTCTAATGACAGGACATCGTCAGCCATTGCCCGGGGACAGCCTGACCTGTGAGCTCCCTGATAAACTCTCAAGGTTTGGGGGCAGAATCCATAAGCAGTTCAACTCTTTCCTTTGATAACCCCTCATCCACCTACTGAAGAACAGACTGTCCAGACCGACTTTTTTGTTAGAAACAGGCTAATCAGTTTACTTAGAAAATGTGCAAACAAAATTCACTCTCCCAGACAGCCTTCAGTTTTTCTCTTCCCTTTCTCCTAAAAATTCCCTTTTTTTACCTTCTTCCTTTGACAGTAGCCTACTGAGTCTTCTTCCTCATATGAATAAATTTGCATGCATGCAACAAACTGAACATTATTCCATAACAATAATCACTTGGAAAACACGATTTTGAAAAAGAGATCACATTGGGAAAAAGAATCAATCAAAATTAAAACCCGCAACCTGGTATCAATTTTAACAAAAGAGGATATCTTTTTTTAAAAATGTACATGTTTATGTTTTTATTGCTATGTAACAAACCACCCCAAAACTTGGTGACTTAACCATCATTTTATTTGGTCATGATTTTGTGGGTTGGTTGGGACCTGAGGGTGGTCCTTCTGCTGTCTCCCTTGGGGTCCCTCATGCTGTTGCAGTCAGCTGTGGATGGGGCCAGAACCATTTAAAATGGCTACACTCACAGGTCTGGAAATTTAGTGAGGACAGTTGGAAAGCTGGAAATTCTCTCAGTCGCTCTCTTTATGTGTCTTTCTCTGTATGACTAGCTTGGGCTTTTTTTCATGACAAAAAAGCCTTCACGGGCAAGCATTTTCCAATCCCCAGCTAGCAGCATGCTTGCTGCTCTCTGACTGGACAAAACCAGTGTGGGCAGGGCCTGTGCAACGGTGCGAATAAGAGGCGCATGAATTTGGAGGAGAGAGCACAAAAGTAAAAGTCTACCACAGTGACTCTCTCTGCTCATTCTTCAGCAGCGTCTATTCTGTAACCGCTAATTTTTTTTACCAAACTGTAAATGCCTTGGGTTACAGTCTCGTTTAAGTATTCTCAGAGCTTGGCATAGCGCCTGGTTAATGCATAAATATACATTGGATAGACCAGTGTTGGGGTGAACGGGTCGAGTGACGTACTCCAATCCTTGCTGGAAGAGCTAAAGATGAAGTCATGAGATATAAACTCCTACCCTGATTTCCCCAATTCCTTCCCATGCCAGCTGTGAGGTGTGGAAGAATCACAGGAAGAAGTGCTTTCCGCTAAGCTCTGTCTGCTTTTGTCACAGCTTCACAAGTCTCTGGGTCATACCTCTCCTCGCTGGTTTTAGGGAACAAGAGAATCCTGCAAACTATTCCAGAGTGGTTCTGTATAGCAGTGTTTAATGAGACCAGTTAAGAAAAGAATTCTAAGGTTAGCCCCGAATTCATGGATATATGTGAGTGGTTAGAAAAGGAAAGCACAGGGAAGGTGGTACAGGCTAGGCTGAGGCTGGCTGAGAGAACCAAGCATGCTGTAGAGGATGCAACATGATCACTGGCAGATGGAATGTTTCTTACAAGATGTGATTGTGCTTAGAGGAAGCCTGGTGAGCCCAGCCATGGGAACTTAAAGAGTTAAGTATGTTATTCAATCCTTTTGAGAGGCTGCTATGGTTTAGTTGAAAGGCATCAGGATATCAGGTTTGAGTGTCAGTTCTGAAATTTCCTTATTTGCCCTTGTGATGTGGGCTGGCATTTTCCTTCATGGCCAATGAAATATGCGGGTCTGGCTGTGTCAGTAGGTTTCACCCTGTGCTCTTGTGCTTAGGTACCAGGGAGATGTCTGGAGGGGATGGGGGTAGGTGGCTGCCCTGACTGCAACCAGACCACCTCTGCTTTTATCTCTTTTATGTGTACTTACATGTTCTGCATAATACCTTGTTTGAACAAAAGGTTCTGTTACTGAAAAACATTACTTTAAAAAAATTCCTTTATCTCTGAAATTCTGTGATTCTTCTCAAAATCTACAGACTACTTCAAATGATCAGTTCATAGTTTTATGGTACTTTTCTTTCTGGGAGTAGAAAAAAATATGTAAAGAAATCATGTTAGAAAAGCAATCACATGTTTATTTTGATATCTATACCAATAGTTAGCTGGGTGCTAACCCAGCTTCTGGTCTCAAAAATGAAAAATCAGTTTGCAAACATCCCTTTGTAAACCTGTGATACTTTCTTTCCAAATTGTCCCTAATTTCAGAGCCAGTGGAGTCTGAAGACTAAACATACTATTTGGTATTTTGTATTCTCACATATTCTCCATTTCCCAACATTTTGGTTTCCTGGACTTACTAAATAGAAGATTTGTGGTGTTTGGAGGGCAATCTTCAGAAGCATATCTCATTTGCTAACTGTCAGGGTTCTCTCTTGGCTTTTGTTGTGGACGTGCTTTCATTCATTAAATGAACATTGAGCGAGAACCTACTATGTACGTTCTAGGCACTGGGGGTACAGTGGTGCAGGAGACAGAGTCCCTGCCCTCACATGAGCAGGAGAGGGAGACAATAAACAGGTAAGTGAATAACTCAGGTACTTTCAGATAATGGTAAGTGCTATAAAGAAAACCCAACAAAACAAAAGCAAGGAGATTTAGAATCGTATGGTTGTAGAGTCATCAGGGATGGCTCTCTGAAGAGGCATTATTTTTTCAGCAGAAAGATGAGAATGAGAAATTAAAGAGCTGGGGACATGGAAAGGGCCTGCTGGTGGGGATGAGGTGGGAGGAGAGTGTTCCAGAAAATGGAAGCAACATGTGCAAAGCCTGGAGAGAGAACAGAGCTTTATTTTTTGAAGGACAGAAAGAAGGCCAGGACGACTGGAGATGATTGAAGGAGGGACAGAATGGTAGGAGAGGAAGTCAGAGGGAGGCCAGTTCATGTAGGGCCTTGAAGGACATGGAAGGAAATCTAGATTTTATTCCAAGTACAATGAAACGGACAGGACTGAAGCCAGGGTGTGAAAGGACCTGATATCCATTTTTAAAAGCTTGCTTTGGCTGCTGAGTGATGAATGATTCTCTTTATATCATTGACCTATTTTATCTTTTTAATAGCACGCATCATGATCTGAAATTTGTCCATTTATGTATATACTTGTTTATTATCTGTCTTCTCCTCCCACACACCAATAAATGCAAACTCTTAATGTGACGATTTTGCCCATTTAGTTCACTGCTGTTCACCCAAGGGTCTAAAATAGTGCCTGGCATGTAGTAAGTGCTAAAAATTGTTTGTTGAATGAATAAGTGAATGTAGTTGTTCATTTAGATAATTAAGCCTGAGAGAGTACTTGTGGTACGTGAGTGAGTGAGTGGCAAAGTAGGAAAAAATAAAATAACATTTGGTGGCCTTTTCTAGCTGTTCCTGGGGGCAATGATTCCCTGCACACCCCTTGCCACTCCCACAGTATATGCAGGTGCAAGCGATCACAGTGAACTTGAAGTTTATTCCTGGAGTGCAGGAACATATGTGATGTGTGTGTGTGTTCCCGTACCACTTGAAGTATGGTGAAGCAGGGGGAGGGCAGGCATTTGAAGCTGGACACGTCTGGGTCCAAATTCCTCTTCTGGCTCTTGAAAACTGTGAGGTTTTGAGTAAATTGTTTTAAAACCACCATCACCTTGATCTCATGACTTTTTCATGAGTGTTTTCTATGAGGCAGTTACCCTGTTCTGTGCTTAGTAAATAAATGAATCAGAAACTCAGATAAACGCTGCTTCCTTTCCCAGAGTGAGAGGGAAAGGGCTTGTGGTGGGGACCAGGAAGTTACAAGTCAATTACAGATATGGCGGAAGCTGCAAGATGGTGCACCAGCTAATATTCCCAGCTCCATACTCCCTGCTGCACCTTGAGCCACTGCACAACATCCACCAGGGCACCTAGAAAGGGTGACCCAGAGCCACAGAACCAAGAAGTTCTGCTTCCTCAAAAACCAAAACCAGGGATCATGATGATGACAAACACTTATTGAGAGCTTACTGTGTGCCAGGCACTGTTTGAAGCATTACTGCTTTCAATTAATTCAGTCATTCCTTGTAAGAATCCTACTTACTGTACAGGTGAGGGAACTGAGTTACAGGGGTCAAATAACTCTCCCATGGCACATGGGTAGTGAATGGCCAAGCTGGGATTTGAACCTGAGCAGTTTGGCTCCGAAGCCTGACTTGTCACCACTGTGCCCTCCTCCCTCCCCAGGGCATGAGAGGTGGCCTGTAAAGCCGGGAACATGAAAAGTCTGTAACCCATGTCTGTGGTCTCAAACGGCGAAGTAGCACCCCTATATCCCCACCGAACCCACTGCCGGGCCAAGCGTCTAGTCAAGCACACCGGAGAAGCTTCTTTCTAGATTATTCTCTGTGTCCTGTGGCCCAGTGGCTGCAGAATGGCCGCAATATGTGACACACTGCTTCTACATTCCTCTTCTAAGTAACAGGAAGAGCACCCGGTTTTTATGACTCGTATACAGGTCTTCTTTCCTCCTCTGCCTGCGACTTCTTTCACTACAGTGCGGGCAGCGTCCTCCGAACACCTGTGCTGCAGTCATAAACTGGCTTCTGGTTAGTTACTGTCTATTTCACCTCCCCTCTGACCTGTATTCCCCTCTGATCTGTATTCCCGCGGCACACACAGAGTGCCTGGCACACAGTAAGTGTTCAATGCCTGCTCAATGACTAGGAAATAAAAGAAGATAATTTCAGACAATGACGAAAAGCCGTTATAGAAATGGAGCCCCTGCCTTCTGCAAGCCCGGGAGCTGCGCCAGGCAAAGCGCTGACATTGCGCCATTGGCACAAACAGAGAGCCGTTTTAAAGTGCAACGGCAAATTTAAACATTAAAGCATGAGGAATATTTTTATGACTGCACCTTGCCAAATGGAACTGAAGCAGATTTTGATATAAAAATTGACAGAAAGCAAAAGTGGAATGAATAAAAATAGAAAAGAAATTACCAAGCTCTGAAAGGAAGTACACAAGATGAAAATGGAATGAAATCTACCTTGACTGGAGGAGATTATATAAAAATGAATAAATTGACAGTAAATTAACATGTAGCATGTCTACAATCTGTCTTTAGGGGATGACAAAAGATATTTTTATTATCTCAATGCAGAATTTTGGTTGATTTTTTTTTCCATTGGCTCCTGAAATGAGAGGTTTAGATTTATATAGAAATAAGTGTTATGCTTTGCCCAACTGCTTGGGGCCCACAGGAGTCTGGAGTCTGCTAAGTGTTTCTTTCTAAATCTTCCTGGATGCAACTATTTTCTTGGATGGAGTTTTCTGTGAAGTTGAGGGTAATTACCTAGGGATTGTGTGTGAGTGTGTGTGTGTGTGTGTGTGTGTTTTGTTTGGGGTTGTGAGAAATGGAACATTCCAGAGTTGAAATCCTCAGAAGTCTGATATGGCAAATGCAGAACCCAGTTAGGAAACTGAAGACCCAACCCTTTCCCTGAAGCTTGTAGTAGCTTCTCTTGGGCAAATCACACAATCTCTGGGTCCCAGTTTCACTAATTATAAAGTGGATATGCTAATTCCTACTTTTCCTATCTCGTTTATAAGGATCAAATTAAATAATGGACATGAAAGTACTTTGAAAAGTCCAAATATGATGCTAATCCAAGGAATTATTGTTATAAGTTTTCTAAGTAATAAAATTATTGTGTGTGTGTAATTTTAAGATTCAAAAGGCTTATTTTGAAGAGTAGAACAATTGCAGTACACAGTAATTCCTTCTCTTTATGTAGTATCTTGTAATTTTAAAAGTCCATAATGTACATTCACTTACTGGATTCACCAATAATACATCAAGATGAGCAGCTCTTTGGACAGATGGAGAAAGGCCGAATTAATTGCACAAGGTCTCTCAGCTCACGAATGTGGGACCAGCACAAGAGCCCACATAATCCCACAGCTGGTCCAAACAGCCTCCATGCTGAGGTTGCTGCCGTTCTTCACAGCTCTGCGTGTATGTGTGTGTAAATAACATTTTCCACTTAATAAAGACTTAATAAAGTGGAATTCTTGTTCCATGCTTTCCTCCTCAACTCTGCATCTTATGGACATAATATGTCCTTATTTTGACACTTGGAGGCATTTAGTCAATAACTATTTACTATACTAGACCCCATGCTGGATGCTGGGGAGACCTGGCAAAGAGATCATTGCTTTGGTCTTCAGGAGACTTCTGGTTCAGAGAGGAAGACAGACACATAAACAGGCAAGTCCATCATGTGATAAATGTTATGACTGAGGTAAGGTGACTTCTGTGGGAGCACCCGTGAGGCAAGAGGAGGCCTCCAGAAAGAAGTGATATCTCAGGTGAGACCTGAGGAACCAGGAGTTAGCCAGGTCAAAGAGAAAGAAGCTCAGGCAGAGGCAGTGGCAGTTTCCAAATCCTGGAAGAAAAAGCAGGATATTTGGGAGACAAAGTATTTCATAAAGGCTGAAGCACAGAGTGTGAAATTAAGGAGTGGGGAGTAGGAAAGGGGGAACTGCTGGTGAGGGATGAAGCTGAGACAGGAGTTTTTGTGTTGGTATCTTGATCAGTTTCATCAGGAGAGTGACAGGTTATTCTGAAAGTGTGTGGTGAATGGTATAGACAAGATTCAGTGAGCAAACAAGGAGACCAGCCGTCCAGGCAAGAAAGGATGATGGCCTGGACCAGGGTCTAGGCCACCTGCAGAGTGCTTCAAGGAGCAAAGTTAGTTTACAAGGATGTGGAAGGTTCTGGTCCTATAACTAGAGGACCATGGGGACAGATGGCTTGTCCTAACACGGACAACTGTCAGTGGATATGTGTGAAATGCAGGCGGGCAGGCAGGGGGACGGGCTGTGGATCTCAAGGTGCCTCATTCTGGACTGGACTCAGGAGAGTTTTTTAGACTTTGGGGACAGGTATTGATGCGGACAAGGCATGGCCCTGGCCCCAGGTTTCCTTTAAATAGGGAACCAGAACAGGAGCAAAAGAAGAGGGACCAAGGCAGAAACCCAGCTGTTGAGAATTAGAGCATCAGCAGCAGCAGGGGGGGGGCGGGGGGGCAGGGACTAGACTCAGATGGGTGATCAGAACAGGTGTTCAGAGCCAGGGCATTTGAAGATCCTCATCAGTCACGGAGCCTGTGGGGTGTGGTCTGGGCACAGGAAGACAGTAGGCACCCATGACCAGAACTGGGATATGCAAGGGCTGAGTAGGACATCGGTGACCCTGCTGAGCCTAGACTGAGGCTGGAGCCTCAGGTCTGGGACGGATTAGGAATTCTAAATGCTCACCTCTTCCACACCTACATGTAATTCAAAATACAACAATACTAAGCCTTATAATAAGTGTTCGAAGGTCTGACAAAATTCTTATTTTTCCCATGATGACTATATCAGAGCTTAAAAAATATATATCAGCAAGGTTGCTTCTGATCACTCTAATTAAAGATTCTAGCACCCCACCCCGCTTTCCTTATCTTCTTTCTCAACACACTTCATCACTTTCTAATAATACTATCTAATGCGTTTATTTATTTTGATTATTGTCTGTCTCACATCATTCGAATCTAATGCTATAAATTCACTGCTATGTTCCCAGTGCCTAGAACAGTGCCTGGCAAATAATCCTCCATAAATATTTACTGAGTGAATAAGTCAAACATAAAACTATCTCCCCATTTTTTTCTAAGCTTTGCTGATGCTCTAAGGATTGTTTGGGTTACAAGCTGGGTAACTCAGCATGACCTCAGGTCCCAGTGAGTCTTGAGAACTGGTGGCGGGGCCCATCTGAGCCAGGAGGAAGAGGTCTAAAGGTGCTGGCTTGGGGGGATTGAGGGGTGCTGCAGAGACAAGGGTCATGGCCGGGCCTGACAAACAGGAAGTAGTACTAATTGTGGGATCTCAGTACCTGAGCAGGCTGGTGGGGGGCTACTTATGTGGAGACCCTCCTGCCCTTTGCAAATTCCACCACGAAGGCAGCTGTTTGGAGTACCTGCTGGCATTGGAACCAGAAAGCCCGGTCTCGTTTTGTCCTTGGCAGCCCAGCTAGCCTTTGGCAGACCAGCCTGGCGACATCAGTAGGAGCTGTCCATGGCTATTAGGGTATCTCTCTGGTTCTACACTTCCCATTTCAGACAATCAGAAAACAAGAGGACATATGGTGAGACACAGTGGCTCTGCTCGGGTCTTTTAGGAAAGAAGAATGCCTGATTCGGTGGAAGTCTCAGGATAATTTTGACAGGCTTAGCTGAGGGCTGGCTTCTCTTACATGAGTTGTGACATCTACCCCAGACAGTCTCTATCCAATGGTTGGTAACATTCCTCATATTTCAGATGTTCTTACAATTCTCCAAAGTGTAGCAGTGATTGATTCCTATTTTGCTTTTTGTTGAATTAAAAACGTGAGTGATTTTGTACTATGGGAGGAAAGATTCATTCACTGTTGAAAGAGGATGCATTTTGCATCTCGTTGGACACCAAGGATTCAATCACATATTTTCAACATACAGACACTTTCATGTTTCTAATGATTTACAAACATCCCCAGTCCAGAAGTAATTGCTTAGTCTTTTCCAAATGTCTGATAACACTTCTATTTAAACTTTTTATTGAATTACAGCATGCCTTCAGAAATGAGCACCAATGCTAAGCATACAGCTTGATGAATTTTCATGAAGTGAACGCATTTGTGTTCGGATCAAGAAACAAAATGAGCAGCTCAACAGAAACCCCCTGGAAATCTCTTCCAGTCACTGCCTGGCCCCCAACGCCCATCACCACCGTGATGGTAGCAGTTTTGTCTATTTTTGAACTTCACATGAAAGGAGGCATATAGTATGTACACTTCGGTGTTTGGATTCTTTTGCTCAACAACGTATTTGTGAAGATAAAAACGTGGACCTGACAGCAGGAGGTGGAGAAGAAGGAGGGGTAGCATTCTGTTCTGAAGGCTGGTAGACCAGGGGGCCAGGCAGCCAGTGGTCACCACAGCAGAAAGAAATTCTAGAAGGAGAACTCCCATATTTGCATCTATGTGAAGTTCCACATTCTGCTCCTCCTGAAGTAGATTTCCCACCCCACCCAACTCCCCAAGTCCCATTTTTATTATATTTGGAGGTACACCCGACAGGACTTCTTGAAGGAGTGGTTGCAGGTGTGGAGAGAAAGAGAGCGGAATCAAGGCTGACCCGTTAGGTCTTTGCTTGCAAACTGGGTTGCTGCTATTTCCTGAGTTGGAGAAAAATGGGGAGAAACAAGCATTGGGGGAGCGCGAATCAACGGTTTGTTTTGGAAAAGTCTTGAGATGTTTCTTTCTTTCTTTCTTTTTGCAGTACGCGGGCCTCTCACTGTTGTGGCCTCTCCCGTTGCGGAGCACAGGCTCTGGATGTGCAGGCCTAGCGGCCATGGCTCACGGGCCCAGCCGCTCCACGGCATGTGGGATCTTCCCGGACCAGGGCACGAACCCACGTCCCTTGCATCGGCAGGCGGACTCCCAACCACTGAGCCACCAGGGAAGCCCTTGAGATGTTGCTTAAACAAAACCCAAGTGGGTTTGGAGCTCTGGGAAGCAGTCAGAGCTTGAGTTACAGATTTCGGGATCTTTAGTGTGTGGATGATTTAGCTCTGTCGGGGGACAGGGTGAGATACTGAAGGTGAAGTGAACGGCCAAGTGGCGGCTCAGATAAAATCCCCTTTCTGTTCTTCCCCATCCACCTCCTCTGCAACCTGCGCTTGCCTTGTGCTGTGCATCCACGCAGCTCTGGGCCCTGATCTTCCCCTTTTCTCTTCAGTGCCCCTTCTTCCCACCCCTCCCCTTGTTTGGTATCACAAAACCCCAAATAATTGGGGAAGAGGACATTTCCCTGGGAAAGGGAGGAGGTGGAGAGTAGGGAGGAGGGCAGCAGGGCTGGTTGTTAGAAAGAAAGACTTAGCAACATACCAGTTAGCACTGGTACTAGTACACATCCTGATACTTTTTGGCCCATCACACTTTTATTTTGGTTACTCATATAAATGAGTTGCCCCTGGAATTTTCTTGAAAACAGGAAATTCCTCTCTGTGTTCCAAGAAAGTTTCACTATAGTGTAAACCAAATGGTTTAACAAAGTATACTTATTGGGGCTTCCCTGGTGGTGCAGTGGTTGAGAGCCCGCCTGCCGATGCAGGGGACACGGGTTCATGCCCCACTCCGGGAAGATCCCACATGCCGCGGAGAGGCTGGGCCCGTGAGCCATGGCCACTGAGCCTGCGTGTCCAGAGCCTGTGTTCCACAACGGGAGAGGCCACAACAGTGAGAGCCCCGCATACCGCAAAAAAAAAAAAAAAGTATGCTTATTGGACAAATTTCCTCCTCACCTAAAGGACTAAATTGCTTATCTATATATTTATTCCAATAGCTAACAATTCAGCTGTGGTAGGGCAAACGTTTTCTGTGCCTCTGTGTGTGTGTGTGTGTGTGTGTGTGTGTGTGTGTAACTTAAGGAGTCAGAAGTAGGCTCCTACATTGTGTGAGTGATGGTATTTGAGAGTAGAAGAAGAATCATTTCAGATTAAACTCCCTCTTCATTGTTCAAGTGTTGGCACCCTGGCTGGTGAGTACTTGTTTTTCAACCAGGGCTAGGATGCTGGAATGAGGCCCTGGCAATTCCTGGTGACTAAAGTGAAGAACAAACATTTGCCTTCCCCCTCAGATATTTTGGCAATTAATTCACTTATATCCAACCTCTAACAGATGTAGAACTTGGGGAAAAAAATAACTCTTCCTTCATGCTTAGGTTCCTCCTCTTCTCTTAGTTAAACCATAAAGAAAATAAAGGATGAAATGAAATATGCATCATTGCCTTAAGAAGAAACAGAAATGCAAATGAAATGGTACAGTCTGCGGATTGACAGACTCCCTGGGAGCCCGCATCTTGGCCGGCTTCCAAATTATTGGTCGGCTCCCTTCCTCACCCCTTCCTCCCTTCTTTTTCAATCTCTTTGTGTTCCCCTGACTTGAGTCCCTCAGCTCTTTCCATCTCTACTCGGTTGGCTATTTCTCGTTCTCTTGTACAATTAGGATTTTCACATTTCCTCAGGACAGTAGTGCGAAATAAGGTCACGTTAAAAGAAAGAAACTGCATATTCTGCTAGCAGAATAACTGGTTGACAAGTTGAAGAGGGCCTAAGCAAGTTGATTCCTGAAAGATAAGACAGGGACAATAGAGCTGCCTTTCTTTTAGAAATCACACACACATGTTTCTAACCTCTGGGACTCTATAAGAGACCCAAAGACATAGGATAGATTGAAAGAGGATAGGTTTTACCCACTGATGGGACCCAAGTGCTGTTCCATAGAATGACTGATCTAATGTGCCCTAAAATATGTCTCCCATTTGCTCTGTCGCCATGACTAATGTTTCTACTTGAGGACGATGTTAGTAATGCCTTGTATTTTATTGGTATTGTGGATCTTACTGTTGTAAATATATTATTCAGCTACATTTGCCTGGCTCATTGCTGTTTATGAAGTACCTGTCTTATGTGCCAGGGTCTGAGCTACAGCAATGTGTACACTGTCTCTCCAGGTTCTCGTGACAACTCTGTGAG
This sequence comes from Mesoplodon bidens, assembly GCF_964165515.1. NCBI lineage: Eukaryota > Metazoa > Chordata > Mammalia > Artiodactyla > Ziphiidae > Mesoplodon > Mesoplodon bidens. The sequence goes on along the minus strand of NW_027672289.1, from coordinate 12,767 downwards.
TGGACATTGTTATGCCCATTTAACAGATGAGGCCACTGAGGCTCAGAGGGGAGTTAAGCCAGACCTCTTATCCATGGTGGGACTAAGAGTTCTAACTCCACATTCAGACCCTCCTCCCATTCCAACCTAGTCAGGGGCTGACTGCTTTAGCGATGTTGACAGCACCTGCTAAAACACAGATATGTGATTGCCAGGAGACCCCTGGCTTTTTCATCAGACTAGCTTTATTAGAGAACCAGATCCTAAGAATTTATGGCATCTTATGGTGGGATTTTTCTGGCATGTTTTTCCGCAATCATCACATATATAAGATTTCTTTTCCAAATTTTGATATTCTTTTCCAAATCCCACTTTTCCCAATTATGATATTTCTAATAGTTGGAGATTCACATTTAAAAGTCTTATAGTTGGGCTTCCCTGGTGGTGCAGTGGTTGAGAATCTGCCTGCCAATGCAGGGGACACGGGTTCGAGCCCTGGTCTGGGAAGATCCCACATGCCGCAGAGCAGCTGGGCCTGTGAGCCACAATTACTGAGCCTGCGCGTCTGGAGCCTGTGCTCCACAACAAGAGAGGCCACGATAGTGAGAGGCCCGCGCACGGCGATGAAGAGTGGCCCCCGCTTGCCGCAACTGGAGTAAGCCCTCGCACAGAAACGAAGACCCAACACAGCCATAAAAATAAAAATAAATAAATTTAAAAAAAAAAAGAAAAACTTAAAAAAAAAATAAATAAATAAAATAAAAGTCTTATAGTTGTATAGCCATGCTCAGAGCAGCATTGTTCACAATAACCAAATGTCCACTGATGGATGAATGGATAAGCAAAATATGACATATACATACAATGGACTATTATTCAGCCTTAAAAAGGAAGGAAATTCTGACATATGCTACAACATGAATGAACCTTGAAAACACTATGCTAAGTGAAATAAGTCAGACACAAAAGGACAAGTACTATAAGATTCCACTTATATGAGGTGCCTAGAATAGTTCAATTCATTCAGACAGAAAGTAGAATGGTGGTTGCTAGGAGCTGGGTGGGGGGAGGGGAATTATTGTTCAATGGGCACAGAGTTTCAGTTTGAGAAGTTGAAAAACCTCTGGCAATGGATGGTGGTGATGGTTGCACAACAACGTGAAAGTACTTAATGCCACTGAACTGTACACTTAAGGATGGTTAAAATGGTAAATTTTGGGCCTTCCCTGGTGACGCAGTGGTTGAGAGTCTGCCTGCCGATTCAGGGGACACGGGTTCGTGCCCCGGTCTGGGAAGATCCCACATGCCGCGGAGTGCCTGGGCCCATGAGCCATGGCCGTTGGGCCTGCGCGTCCGGAGCCTGTGCTCCGCAACGGGAGAGGCGACAACAGTGAGAGGCCTGTGTACAGCAAAAAAAAAAAAAAAAAAAAAAAGGTAAATTTTGTTATACGTATTTTGCCAGAATTAAAAAAAACACATTAAAAAATTTAGAGTCCTTCTTTAGGAATGCTGGCAATTTCCTCCAATTTCTTGTTTCATTCACTCTTTCTCTGGTGGTATTTTCTTTGCTTGGTCTCCACTTTGCTGGATGCAATGCTGGGGAAGGGGCTTTTCCTTCTCTTTCCCCTCTGCTGTCTTTGTAAGTAACTCCTCTCTTCAGGGTACCCTGGGGAGGTCTGGTACACAGCTGCTGCAGCATAGACACACATTCTGAAGCAGATGGCTCCTTCCTGGTCTCTGTGTTGTCATCTGACACAGTAGACAGAAAATGCTAATGACCTCACAAATCCCTTGGTTAGTATCAGGAACTCTCTCTTCTTAGCCCTTTGGGAAAGCAGGAGCCAGGGATCTTGCAACTGAGATATCACAGCTTCTTTGCAAGTTGGAAATGCCAGTGATACCCAGGTTTTTCCATTCTCCAGCATCTCATCTACAGGGCAGGATTCAGACACAATTTCTCCTCTCACATTCTAACTTGAAGGACTCCCCAAACAAGTCATGCCCAGTGCACAGGGACCAGTTTCCAGACAAAGAACCTGCTGGGAGGACTGCTGCCGTTTTGGGAATCCCAGACTTGCCCAGGAGCCTGGGAGGATCAGATGCAGCAATTCACCTGAGTCCTGAAGTAAGGCCGGGGGCCTTGGGCCTGGAGTGAGGCAGGTGCTCTGGAATGCTTCTCTCCAGGGCATTTGCAATTTAAGAAGGGATCAAGTTCTTTTTTTTTTTTTTTTTACATCTTTATTGAAGTATAATTGCTTTACAATGGTGTGTTAGTTTCTGCTTTATAGCAAAGTGAATCAGTTAGACATATACATATGTTCCTATATCTCTTCCCTCTTCCATCTCCCTCCCTCCCACCTTCCCTATCCCACCTGTCTAGGTGGTCACAAAGCACCGAGCTGATCTCCCTGTGCTATGCGGCTGCTTCCCACTAGCTATCTATTTTACGTTTGGTAGTGTATATATGTCCATGCCACTCTCTTGCTTAGTCACAGGATCAAGTTCTTACCAGGGCTGTTTTTTTTCAGACTAGAACCAGCAGGTGGGGTTGTATTGCTTCTGGTAGCAGTGCCGCTGAACTTGCCTATTCCACCGGTGTGCTCCTGTGCTCAGGTACAGGTGCAAAGTTGAAGCTAGTTACGAGACCCGAGTGAGTTTGAACCCTTGGCCTGTCTCTGTCAGTGAGGCTTTGGGGATGTCAGTTAATCTCACAGATCTTCTGGGGCTAGACAAAGTGTGCCTGCCTCATGGGACTGCAGGGAAGGTAACAGGAACTATTATAGGAAAAGAGGAAATCTATAGAGCTAAATTTCGCAAGGGTGTGTGTGCAAATTGGGTGCTTTTTGTAATGCTAACCATATTCTATCTGAATCATTTAGCACCATTATCTGGTGCATATTCTGGCTGATGAGATTTATGGGAAAATGTAGCTAGGCATGGCTGGAGATGGAAAATAGGATGGAGAGGCTAGTGTACAGTGGCTCTTAATTGAGATAATTTTGTAGTATATTTTGGTGACTTTGTAAGACAACATTAACACAACCTAAGAGGCTCTGTACAAGTGTCTGTCTCATGGGTTCCAGGTGGATATACAGGAGCTGGGAAAAGGACTGGGAGGGAGGAGGAGGGGAATGGTCTCACAAAAGTCCAGGCAGGCTTTTCTGGTCTTCTCCCTTGAGAAGATGAACATCATCCTGGGTGGTCCACAGGCTGCCTGTAAAAATCTGGGCATCAATGGGACAAAGGACCCTGTGAGGGGGGAGTCAGTAATACCCTGTATTAGTTTCCTATTGCTGCTCTAAAAAATACAACAAATTTAGTGGCTTAAAGCAACACACGCTTATTCTCTTACAATTCTGGAGGTCAGAAGTCCTAGGATGGTTTCACTGGGATAAAGTCAAGGTCTCAACAGGACTGGTTCCATCTAGAGGCTCTGAGGGGAGATTCTATTTCCTAGCCTTTTCTAGCTTTTAGTAGCTGCCTTTATTCCTTACCTTGTGGCTCCTTTCTCCATCTTCAAAGGGCATCCCTCCAATCTGTGCTCATTACAGATGAGCTTCTCCTTTGACTCCAACTCTCTTGCCTTCATTACATCAGCTTCTCCTTTGACTCCAACTCTATTGCTTTCCTCTTATAAAGATCTTTGTGATGACATTGCCCATTCACTAATCTGGGATAATCTTCCCTTCTCAAGGTCCTTAATTAAATCCTCTCTGTAAAGTTCTTTTGGCCATGTTAGGAAACATTCAGAGGTTCTGGAGAATAGGACTTGGACACATTTGGAATTATGTTTCACTATTCAGCCTACCACATACATACCATTTAATTGCTACCAGAAGAACAAGTGAAAGAGCTGAATGTGGATTAAGAACAGAATGGGGTATCTGAGACATTTTACACTAAATTGGCTTGAGATCAATTCACTACATTTTAGTTTCCTAATGACCAATTTATCTAACTTTAAAATTGTACTGATAATTAAAAAGTTGTCTCTTTTAATGGTTTGAATGTCAGTTGTCTATTTTTCAGTGCTTACTATTTTCTGCCAATTCTTCAAATGGTATGTCAACTTTAATTTTGAACTTCAGCAATTAAAACTTGATCATATTACATTAAGTAAAATTAGATTAAAATTTTAAAGGCTTAAGATAAAGGGATGAAGTTTTAACTAGTGATTTTTAGGAAGAAACAGATGAGGTTGTATTTATTTATTTATTGAAAATTTGAATTTTATTTAATTTATATTTTTATGCAGCAGGTTCTTATTAGTTATCCATTTTATACATAATAGTGTATATATGTCACTAAGGAGGTTGTATTTAAATTAAAAATTTAAATTTAAAAGCATCTGAGAAAAAATTGATAGTAGTCCAAATTATCCCATAAGAAATGATGACATTTTAAATTTCAAACAACAGCCAACTGAGATGAAACAAACCAAGGCAGCAGAAAGAAAGTGAGGATGTCCAGAAGATTGGGTTATAATTTCTGTGACTAATGCCTCAACTTTGATACTCACTGACTGTAAAAACAAAATTGTTGTGGAAGCATTTTGTTTTTAATGGCTTTTTAAGAAAAATCCTGAAATGCTAAAGAGATTGGTAAAGTGAGAAATGAAGTGGAAGCCACAGGAAAAAACATATCACACAGTAACCTCAAGTTATTAAATTGTTAGAAAAGTTGGCTTGGATAGGGCAGACAGCAGAAGCAAGAAGAACTACAATCCTGCAGCCTGTGGAACAAAAACTACATTCACAGAAAGATAGACAAGATGAAAAGGCAGAGGGCTATGTACCAGTTGAAGGAATAAGATAAAACCCCAGAAAAACAACTAAATGAAGTGGAGAGAGACAACCTTCTAGAAAAAGAATTCAGAATAATGATAATGAAGATGATCCAAGACCTCAGAAAAAGAATGGAGGCAAATATCGAGAAGATGCAAGAAATGTTTGACAAAGACCTAGAAGAATTAAAGAACAAACAAACAGAGATGAACAATATAATAACTGAAATGAAAAATACACTAGAAGGAATCAATAGCAGAATAACTGAGGCAGAAGAACGGTTAAGTGACCTGGAAGACAGAATAGTGGAATTCACTGCTGCGGAACAGAATAAAGAAAAAAGAATGAAAAGAAATGAAGACAGCCTAAGAGACTTCTGGGACAACATTAAACGCAACAACATTCGAATTATAGGGGTCCCAGAAGGAGACGAGATAGAGAAAAGACCCAAGATAATACTTGAAGAGATTATAGTCAAAAACTTCCCTAACATGGGAAAGGAAATAGCCACCCAAGTCCAGGAAGTTCAGAGAGTCCCATACAGGATAAACCCAAGGAGAAACTCACCGAGACACATAGTAATCAAATTGGCAAAAATTAAAGCCAAAGAAAAATTATTGAAAGCAGCAAGGAAAAAATGACAAATAGCATACAAATAGCATAAGGTTAACAGCTGACTTCTCAGCAGAAACTCTACAAGCCAGAAGGGAGTGGCATGACATATTTAAAGTGATGAAAGGGAAGAACCTACAACAAAGATTACTCTACCTGGCAAGGATCTCATTCAGATTCGATGGAGAAATCAAAAGCTTTACAAACAAGCAAAAGCTAAGAGAATTCAGCACCACCAAACCAGCTCTACAACAAATGCTAAAGGAACTTCTCTAAGTGGGAAACACGAAAGAAGAAAAGGACCTACAAAACCAAACCCAAAACAATTAAGAAAATGGTCATAAGAACATACATATTGATAATTACCTTAAACGTGAATGGATTAAATGCTCCAAACAAAAGACACAAGCTTCCTGAATGGATACAAAACCAAGACCCATATATATACTGTCTACAAGAGACCCACTTCAGACCTAGGGGCACATAGAGAATGAAAGTGAGGGGATGGAAAAATATATTGCATGCAAATGGAAATCAAAAGAAAGCTCTAGTAGTAATACTCATATCATGTAAAATAGACTTTAAACTAAAGAATGTTACAAGAGACAAGGAAGGACACTACATAATGATCAAGGGATCAATCCAAGAAGAAGATATAACAATTATAAATATATATACACCCAACATAGGAGCACCTCAATACATAAGGCAACTGCTAACAGCTATAAAATAGGAAATCAACAGTAACACAATAATAGTGGGGAACTTTAACACCTTACTTACACCAATGGACAGATCATCCAAACAGAAAATTAATAAGGACACAAGCTTTAAATGACACAATAGACCAGATAGATTTAATTGATATTTATAGAATATTCCATCCCAAAACAGCAGATTACACTTTCTTCTCAAATACACATGGAACATTCTCCAGGATAGATCACATCTTGGGTCACAAATCAAGCCTCAGTAAAGTTAAGAAAAATGAAATCATACCAAGCATCTTTTCTGACCACAACACTATGAGATTAAAAATCAATTACAGGGAAAAAATGTAAAAAACAAACACATGGAGGCTAAACAGTACGTTATTAAATAACCAAGAGATCACTGAAGAAATCGAAGAAGAAATCAAAAAATACCTAGAGACAATTGACAATGAAAATGTGATGATCCAAAAACTATGGGCTGCAGCTAAAGCAGTTCCAAGAGGGAAGTTTATAGCAATACATTCCTACCTCAAGAAAATGAAAAATCTCAAATAAACAGTCTAACCTTACACCTAAAGTAACTAGAGAAAGAAGAACAAAAAAACCCCAAAGTTAGCAGAAGGAAAGAAATCATAAAAATCAGAGCAGAAATAAATGAAATAGAAACAAAGAAAACAATAGCAAAGATCAATAAAACTAAAAGCTGTTTCTTTGAGAAGATAAACAAAATTGATAAACCATTAGACAGACTCATCAAGGAAAAGAAGGAGAGGACTCAAATCAATAAAATTAGAAATGAAAAAGGAGAGGTTACAACAGACACTGGAGAAATACAAAGCATCCTAAGAGACTACTACAAGCAACTCTATGCTAATAAAATGGACAACCTGGAAGAAATGGGCAAATTCTTAGAAAGGTATAACCTTCCATGACTGAACCAGGAAGAAATAGAAAATATGAACAGACCGATCACAAGCACTGAAATTGAAACTGTGATTAAAAATCTTCCTACAGACAAAAGTCCATAACCAGATGGTTTCACAGGTGAATTCTATCAAACATTTAGAGAAGAGCTAACACCCATCCTTCTCAAACTCTTCCAAAAATTGCAGAGGAAGGAATACTCCCAAACTCATTCTATGAGGCCACCATCACCCTGACACCAAAATGAGACAAAGATACTACAAAAAAAGAAAATTACAGACCAATATCACTGATGAGTATAGATGCAAAAATCCTCAACAAAATACTAGCAAACAGAATCCAACAACACATTAAAAGGATCATACACCATGATCAAGTGGGATTTATCCCAGGGATGCAAGGATTCTTCAATATATGCAAATCAATCAATGTGATAAACCATATTAACAAACTGAAGAAGAAAAAACATATGATCATCTCAATAGTTGCAGAAAAAGCTTTTGACAAAATTCAATACCCATTTATGATAAAAAATCTCCAGAAAGTGGGCATAGAGGGAACCTACTTCAACATAATAAAGGCCTTATATGACAAACCTGCAGCAAACATCATTCTCAATGGTGAAAAACTGAAAGCATTTCCTCTAACATCAGGAACAAGACAAAGATGTCCACTCTCACCACTATTACTCAACATAGTTTTGGAAGTCCTAGCCACGGCAATCAGAGAAGAAAATGAAATACAAATTGGAAAAGAAGAAGTAAAACTGTCACTGATTTGCAGATTACATGATACTATACATAGAGAATCCTAAAGACGCCACCAGAAAACTACTAGAGCTAATCAAGGAATTTGGTAAAGTTGTAGGATACAAAATTAATGCACAGAAATCTCTTTCATTCCTATACACTAATGATGAAAAATCTGAGAGAGAAATTAAGGAAACACTCCCATTTACCATTGCAACAAAAAGAAGAAAATACCTACAAATAAACCTACCTATGGAGACAAAACACCTGTATGCAGAAAATGATAAGACACTGATGAAAGAAATTAAAGATGATACAAATAGATGGAGAGATATACCAGGTTCTTGGATTGGAAGAATCAATATTGTGAAAATGACTATACTACCCAAAGCAATCTACAGATTCAATGCAATCTCTATCAAATTAGCAATGGCATTTTTTACAGAACTAGAACAAAAAATCTTAAACTTTGTATGGAGACACAAAAGAATCTGAATAGCCAAAGCAGTCTTGAGGGAAAAAAACGGAGCTGAAGGTATCAAGCTCCCTGACTTCAGACTATACTACAGAGCTACAGTAATCAAGACAATATGTTACTGGCAAAAAAACAGAAATATAGATCAATGGAACATGCTAGAAAGCCCAGAGATAAACCCACGCACCTATGGTCAACTAATCTATGACAAAAGAGGCAAGGATATACAATGGAGAGAAGCCAATCTCTTCAATATGTGGTGCTGGGGAAAGTGAACAGCTACATATAAAAGAGTGAAATTAGAACACTCCCTAACACCATACAAAAAAATAAACTCAAAATTGATTAGCGACCTAGATGTTTGACTGGACACTATAAAAGTCTTAGAGGAAAACATAGGAAGAATACTCTATGACATACATCACAGTAAGATCTTTTTTGACCTACCTCCTAGAGTAGTGAAAATAAAAACAAAAATAAACAAATGACACCTAATGGAACTTCAAAGCTTTTGCACAGCAAAGGAAACTATAAAGAAGACATAAAGACAACCCTCAGAATGGGAGAAAATATTTGCAAACGAACAACAAAGGATTAACCTCCAAAATTAACCTCATGAAGCTCAATATTAAAAAAACAAACAACCAAATCCAAAAATGGGCAGAAGACCTAAATAGACATTTCTCTAAAGAAGACATACAGATGGCCAAGAAGCACATGAAAAGCTGCTCAACATCACTAATTATTAGAGAAATGCAAATCAAAACTACAATGAGTTATCACCTCACACCAGTTAGAATGGGCATCGTCAGAAAATCTACAAACAACAAATGCTGGAGAGAGTGTGGAGAAAAGGGAACCCTCTTGCACTGTTGATGGGAATGTAAATTGATACAACCACTATGGAAAAGAATATAGAGGTTCCTTAAAAAACTAAAAATAGAATTACCATATGACCCAGCAATCCCACTACTGGGCATATACCCAGAGAAAACCATAATTCAAAAAGACACATGCACCCCAATATTCATTGCAGCACTATTTACAATAGTCAGGTTATGGAAGCAGCCTAAATGCCCATTGACAGACGAATGGGTAAAGAAGATGTGGTACAAATATACAATGTAATATTACTCAGCCATAAAAGCAATGAAATTGGGTCATTTGTAGAGATGTGGATGAACCTAGAGACTGTCATACAGAGTGAAGTAAGTCAGAAAGAGAAAAACAAATATCGTATATGAACGCATATATGTGGAACCTAGAAAAATGGTACAGATGAACTGGTTTGCAGGGCAGAAGTTGAGACACAGATGTAGAGAACAAACATATGGACACCAATGGGGAAAGCATGGTGTGATGAATTGGGAGATTGGGATTGACATATATACACTAATATGTATAAAATGGATAACTAATAAGAACCTGCTGTATAAAAAAATAAATAAAATAAAATTCAAAAAAAATTTGTCTTGACAAAGTACTTGAAAAATTGGCAGAATGATCACAAACATGCTAAAATGTTGGCAAAACCAAAACAGGATGAAAGGAATCAGTATAAACTAAACAATTCTTGGGGGAGGCAAGCACTGGCATGCTGGTTATGGAATGATTTCTGAATTTTTATACAGTCTAAGAACATTTAAGGGTTTCTTTAAATGCTGCTATGAAGACAAAGTGAAATCTTGTTCATGAAACTATCGAAATCCTCCCAAACTACTAAAAGTGGTTCCATTGGAGACAAATGACTATAAGTTTATAAATAATTAAGAGAAGAAAGTTTTTTTGTAAAATGGTAAATTTGGTGAATTGATGATCTGACAAATTGTTTTTTGGCAAACTGAGCTTTTAGTTATTTAAGCTTCCATAATCTGCCCTGCTTCCCTTGGTGACAGGGGTTTCTACTGGGGGTACCAAGTCACTCAGTGGAACTGTAGGGAAGGCCAGGACTGCCCTGGTTTCTCTGCACTTCCTGGGTCCTGCTGCCCATGAATGTGAGTGGTCCGGCAGCTTTCTCACTGTGGAGGTTTGGTCCTGTCCTACTAGGAAACCTCTCCCTCTGGTACCCAGCCCATCCAAACAATGCTTCTAGCGCATTCCTAACCCTTCATTGCACTTGTGATTTACATGTTTATGTCCTTAAACTAAACCTTAAAGCTCTCGGACAACGGTGATGCCTTAGCCAATGTTTTCTCTCCAGCCCCAAACCTGGTGTCTGGCACATTGTAAGTGCTTAAAGTGATTATTGAATGAATGGATAGATGTGGGAAAGACTTTTTATTTTAATAAATGTGTTATTTCTCCAATGCCTTTCTGCTAGATTCCATGTCCCTGTGCTTTCCTCTATTGTGGCAAATATCACAGAGGTGCCTGTGCCCCTGTCCACCACCTCCTCACAGAAGCAGGGAAGCTTTCTCCTCATCTGTGCATTCCCAGGCCCAGCAGTAGTGGGCCCTTAACACATATTAGTCTAACTAATTATTTAATGATACGAAGTGAGCCCCCAAGTCTAGAAGGAAATTCCCTGGGTAAGGTGTTTCCAGCGTGACATTCCAGACTCCTTCACAATGTCAAGATCTTCAAGTGAGTTCATTCTATTCATCTTAGCTTATTATTCATTATCTTTTGGCTGAGAAACAACCAATTTATTCAACAGCTTCTTCAGAACCTACTTCATGCCGTAATTCTAAGCAATGGGCTACAGTTGTGAACAAAGGAGAAAAACTATTTTATAAGTGTTATAGTTCAGTAATTCCTTTTCTGTTTTCCTTCTAAGAGTAACATTATTGGAAACAACTGTTCCTATATTTTTCACTCCTACCATCTTTGTAACATGAGTGGGATTTCCCAGACTATCTTTCATATTTATCACTGCAATAAACACATTTAAAAAAATTCTAATTGCTTAGATCATCCATGAATATCTAGAATAATTCATCATCATTTCACATGTTTTCTCATTTCTCTTTTCACAGAAACAAATTATTCATATTAAAAACGTTGTTCTTCTCACTCTTCCCTTTTGCATTTTTCATTTAGTATTTGAAAATCCTGTATTGGTTCTTATAGTGATAAAGGGGACATGATTTTGTCATAATACAATCTAAAAAAAAAGCTGTTGATGTAAAACCCAAATTACATTTGGATAAATCAAGATGATGACTTCAAGTTTCTATAAATATTTCCTGAGTATTTTCCCAAAGGTCTTTTCTATAAATCCTTCTTCATGTTCCTGTAGAGGGTTATGTATAGTTTGATTATGGCACTTCATGCACAGCTGTTATTATTTACTTGTTTTCCTTCCTCACTAGACTGCAAGGATCTTACCTACATTTACACCCCTCATGTGTAGTGCACTGAAAGTGCTCACTCAATGTTACTGCCATGAAGGGATGAGTTCAAGGCTGCATTTTCACCTTCTTTAAAAATAATAATACGAGAAGCTAATGTTTACTGGCTGCATTCTGTGAGCCAAACATTAAGCTAGCTTCACTTCATGCATTATTTCATTGAATCCTCACTGCAGCTCTCTCTATAGTGCAGATATTATTATCCCCCACCCCATTCTACCAGAGAGGAAGCTATCAGAGACTCAGAGAGGTTAATTAGCTTTCCCAAGGTTACAGAGCAATAAGGACAGAGTGGGATATGAGCCCACGTCTGATGAACCCAGAAGCTCATATTTCCACTTCTGCTACACCTCTAAGGTGGGTCAGTTCACCATAAGTTGAAACTGTTTAAAAAGACTCCCTCTACTAGTACTCTTTGTACGTAGGACACAGATGGCTACATCCATGGGCATAATATCTGGCAAGTGGCCTCAAAAACAAAAGCCAGTCCAAGGGGAGGAATGTGTATAGGAAACCAGAGATAGAGGAAAGTGGATGGCAAAATAAAGAGTCTGTCTATTTTGGTGCTAGATGGGGCATGAAAGTGAATTTTTAATCTAATCATTGTGATGTTTCTGGGTATTCATCCCTAAATGCCTAGTGATAATATCCTGATGATAAATGAGAATTTCCATCCTTTTTCTGTGTGAATGCTGTTCCAAAGATTCAGCCAAAACAAGGACAGAAAGATGAAAAGAAAGCAGAGACATAAAGCAACCATTTAGACTAGGGTGTCTCAACCTTAGCATTAATGACATTTTGGGCTGTGTCATGGGTTGAGTTGTGTCCCCCCAAATTCATATGTTAAAGTCCTAACTCTTAGGACCTCAGAATGTGACCTTATGTGGAGATAAGGTCTTTACAGAGGTAGTCAAGTTAAATGAGGTCATTAGGGTGCCTTAATCCAATAAGACTGGTGACTCCAAAATCGGGGAAATTTGGGCATGGAGACACACATGGAGGGAAGATGATTGAAGAGAAAGAAAGATGGCCATCTGCAAGCTGAAGACAGATGCTTCCCTCAGCCTCAGACAGAAGGAATATTGCCTTGTTTTCAGACTTCTAACCTACAGAACTGAGAGACAATAAGTGTCTGTTATTTAAGGCACCCAATCTGTGTTACTTTTTTAAAATTTAATTTT